>NW_027036662.1:0-15244 GCF_034236695.1 Oncorhynchus nerka | reverse complement strand
AGAGAGACAGGTAGTCTAGTGGTTAGTGGGAGAGGCAGGTAGCCTAGTGTTTAGAGAGGCAGGTAGCCTAGTGGTTAGAGAGACAGCCTAGTGGTAGTCTAGTGGTTAGAGAGGCAGTGGTTAGCAGGTAGTCTAGTGGCTAGTGAGAGGCAGGTAGCCTAGTGGTTAGAAAGGCAGGTAGCCTAGTGTTTAGAGAGGCAGGTAGTCTAGTGGTTAGAGAGACAGGTAGTCTAGTGGTGGTTAGTGGAGAGGCAGGTAGCCTAGTGTTTAGAGAGGCAGGTAGCCTAGTGGTTAGAGAGGCAGGTAGTCTAGTGGTTAGAGAGGCAGGTAGCCTAGTGGTTAGAGAGGCAGGTAGCCTAGTGGTTAGAGAGGCAGGTAACCTAGTGGGTAGAGAGGCAGGTAGTCTAGTGGTTAGAGAGGCAGGTAGTCTAGTGGTTAGAGAGGTAGGTAGCCTAGTGGTTAGAGAGACAGGTAGCCTAGTGGTTAGAGAGGCAGGTAAACTAGTGGTTAGAGAGGCAGGTAGCCTAGTGGTTAGAGAGGCAGGTAGCCTAGTGGTTAGAGAGGCAGGTAGCCTAGTGATTAGAGAGACAGGTAGCCTAGTGGTTGGTTAGAGAGGCAGGTAGCCTAGTGTTTAGAGGCAGGCCTAGTGGTTTTAGGCCTTGTGGTTAGAGAGGCAGGTAGCAGGTAGTCTAGTGGTTAGAGAGACAGGTAGTCTAGTGGTTAGAGAGGCAGGTAGCCTAGTGGTTTAGAGAGGCAGGTAGCCTAGTGGTTAGAAAGGCAGGTAGCCTAGTGTTTAGAGAGGCAGGTAGTCTAGTGGTTAGAGAGACAGGTAGTCTAGTGGTTAGAGAGGCAGGTAGCCTAGTGTTTAGAGAGGCAGGTAGCCTAGTGGTTAGAGAGGCAGGTAGTCTAGTGGTTAGAGAGGCAGGTAGCCTAGTGGTTAGAGAGGCAGGTAGCCTAGTGGTTAGAGAGGCAGGTAACCTAGTGGGTAGAGAGGCAGGTAGTCTAGTGGTTAGAGAGGCAGGTAGTCTAGTGGTTAGAGAGGTAGGTAGCCTAGTGGTTAGAGAGACAGGTAGCCTAGTGGTTAGAGAGGCAGGTAAACTAGTGGTTAGAGAGGCAGGTAGCCTAGTGGTTAGAGATACAGGTAGCCTAGTGGTTAGAGAGGCAGGTAGCCTAGTGGTTAGAGAGGCAGGTAGCCTAGTGATTAGAGAGACAGGTAGCCTAGTGGTTAGAGAGGCAGGTAGCCTAGTGTTTAGAGAGGCAGGTAGCCTTGTGGTTAGAGAGGCAGGTAGCCTAGTGGTTAGAGAGGCAGGTAAGACTATTGGTTAGAGAGGCAGGTAGCCTAGTGGTTAGAGCGCCTACTAGGCAGGTCTTTTGTTACTGTATCTGCTCTTTCCAAGTAGCAGGTGGAGACCGACCCAGGCAGGCTGGTAATTGCAGCACGGCCAGGTGGACTGGGGACAGCAAGGAGTCATCATGTCAGGTAGTCCTGGGGCATGGTCCTAGGGCTCAGGTCCTCCGAGAGAGAGAAAGAAAGAGAGAAGGAGAGAATTAGAGAACGCACACTTAGATTCACACAGGACACTGAATAGGACAGGAGAAGTACTCCAGATATAACAAACTGACCCTAGCCCCCCGACACATAAACTACTGCAGCATAAATACTGGAGGCTGAGACAGGAGAGGTCAGGAGACACTGTGGCCCCATCCGATGATACCCCCGGACAGGGCCAAACAGGAAGGATATAACCCCACCCACTTTGCCAAAGCACAGCACAACAAGGTAGTTAACCCACTGTTCCCTGGAACTTTGCCTGAACAAGGCAGTTAACCCACTGTTCCCTGAACAAGGCAGTTAACCCACTGTTCCCCTGAACAAGGAAGTTAACCCACTGTTCCCCTGAACAAGGCAGTTAACCCACTGTTCCCCTGAACAAGGCAGTTAACCCACTGTTCCCCTGAACAAGGCAGTTAACCCACTGTTCCCCTGAATAAGGCAGTTAACCCAGTGTTCCCCTGAACAAGGCAGTTAACCCAGTGTTCCCCCGGGCACTGAAGACGTGGATGTGGATTATGACAGACACCCTACCTCTCTGATTCAGTTAAATACGGAAGACACATTTCAGTTGAAGGCATTCAGTTGTACAACTGACTAGGTAATCCCCCCCCCCCCCCCCCAAACAAGAGAAAGCTAGGGCTAAGATGAGAATAGTGCTAGTTCCTTAGTTGGCCACATAGGGGCACTCTTTACCTGTTTGTTTTAAAGGGAAAGGGCGTGATGGAGGGAGAAGGAGGAGAGATGGAGAGACTAAAAGAAAGAGAGAGAGGGAGGTGGAGAGGGAGAGAGAGAGGGAGGGTGGAGAGGGAACGAGAGAGAGGGAGAAAGAGAGAAGGGGAGATGGAGAGAGTGAGAGAGAGAGAGGGGTGGGAGAGAGGGGAGGTGGAGAGGGAGAGAGAGGGGGAGGGTGGAGGGAGAGAGAGAGAGAGAGAGAGAGAGGGAGGGTAGAGAGAGAGAGAGAGAGAGAGAGAGGGGAGGGTAGAGAGATCGAGAGAGGGGGTGGAGAGAGAAAGAGAGAAGGGTAGAGAGAGGGGAGGTGTGGAGAGGAGAGAGAGAGAGAGAGAGGGAGGGGGAGAGAGAGGGGAGGGTACAGAGAGAGGGGGAGAGGAGAGTGGGAGGGAGAGAGAGAGAGAGAGGGGAGGGGAGAGAGAGAGAGAGAGGGGAGGGTAGAGAGAGAGAGAGAGAGGGGGAGGGTGGGAAGGAGGGGAGGGAGAGAGGAGAGAGAAAGAAAGAGAGAGAGAGAGAGAGAGAGGGAGGGGGAGGGTAGTGAGAGAGAGTGGGAAGGTATAGAGGGAGAGAGAAAGAGAGAGAGAGAGAGAGAGGGGGAGGGTGGAGAGAGAGAGAGAGGTTCTGTCTGAGTACAGACCCGCAACAGTTGGTAAATTCATGCTGGCAGGAAAGTGTGTTGGTGGTCAATCTTGCTGTTGTCTGTGTGTTATCCAGTGTGTGTGACATATGTCTGTCTGTGTGTTGCTGTCTCTCCCTCTGAGCCTCTGTGCAGCTCATACAACCAGTTTCATTGTAATCTGATTTCTCAAGGTGAAGAGGGCCTTCACACTGTGTATGTGTGTGTGTGTCAAACACACACACAGGCACACAAAGACACAGACACACAGGCACACAAAGACACAGACACACAGAGACACAGACACATACACAGAGACACACACAGAGAGACACACACACACACAGAGACACACACACACAGAGACACACACACACACACAGAGACACACACACTGGATAACACACAGACACACACACTCCCCGAGCTGACAAGGTCAAAATCTGTCGTTCTGCCCCTGAACAAGGCAGTTAACCCTCTGTTCCTAGGCCGTCATTGTAAATACGAATTTGTTCTGAACTGGTGAATTAAAGGTAAAATGATGAATGGCATGACCCTGGATGTTCCAGCCTTCGGTTTGGACAGAGGTGAGCATTAGTCCACTGGAGTCAGTAATGATGCTGTTAAGACCCTGGATGTTCCAGCCTTCGGTTTGGACAGAGGTGAGCATTAGTCCACTGGAGTCAGTAATGATGCTGTTAAGACCCTGGATGTTCCAGCCTTCGGTTTGGACAGAGGTGAGCATTAGTCCACTGGAGTCAGTAATGATGCTGTTAAGACCCTGGATGTTCCAGCCTTCGGTTTGGACAGAGGTGAGCATTAGTCCACTGGAGTCAGTAATGATGCTGTTAAGATCCTGGATGTTACAGCCTTCGGTTTGGACATTCCCCACGTCGAGCTCGTTAGCACGTAGGGCGCACTGATTCGTGTCACCTCGTTAGTAGGTAGGTGTTTCACCTGTGCTGGTTGCCATCTCGTTAGTGGGAAGGTGTTTCACCTGCGCCGGCCCAGGTTCTATTTAATAAGAGTGGCTGACGCAGAGCTCTTGTTGTCTTGGGAGATGTGGCGGGTCGTCACTCTTAGTTGACACTCCTTATTGAGGTTCTGGACAAACAAGCCTTTATCGGGTTTTGTTTTGCTACCTGTTTCTAAGTTTGAGTTTTTCTTTTGTTTGACTCTTAGCGGGCAAATGTAGCGATGTCTAATTGTTACTGCCTTTTAGGTTCTGTCTGTCAGTGGACACCCCCATAGTGTCTCTCAGTGGACACCCCCATGAGTGTCTCCCAGTGGACACCCCCATAGTGTCTCTCAGTGGACACCCCCATAGTGTCTCTCAGTGGACACCTCCATAGTGTCTCTCAGTGGACACCTCCATAGTGTCTCTCAGTGGACACCTCCATAGTGTCTCTCAGTGGACACCCCCATAGTGTCTCTCAGTGGACACCCCCATGAGCGTCTCTCAGTGGACACCCCCATAGTGTCTCTCAGTGGACACCCCCATAGTGTCTCTCAGTGGACACCCCCATAGTGTCTCTCAGTGGACACCCCCATGAGCGTCTCTCAGTGGACACCCCCATAGTGTCTCTCAGTGGACACCCCCATAGTGTCTCTCAGTGGACACCCCCATAGTGTCTCTCAGTGGACACCCCCATAGTGTCTCTCAGTGGACACCCCCATAGTGTCTCTCAGTGGACACCCCCATAGTGTCTCTAGGTGGACACCCCCATAGTGTGTCTCAGTGGACACCCCCATAGTGTCTCTCAGTGGACACCCCCATGAGTGTCTTCCAGTGGACACCCCCATAGTGTCTCCCAGTGGACACCCCCATAGTGTCTCTCAGTGGACACCCCCATAGTGTCTCAGTGGACACCCCATAGTGTCTCTCAGTGGACACCTCCATAGTGTCTCTCAGTGGACACCTCCATAGTGTCTCTCAGTGGACACCTCCATAGTGTCTCTCAGTGGACACCCCCATAGTGTCTCTCAGTGGACACCCCCATAGTGTCTCTCAGTGGACACCCCCATAGTGTCTCTCAGTGGACACCCCCATAGTGTCTCTCAGTGGACACCCCCATAGTGTCTCTCAGTGGACACCCCCATAGTGTCTCTCAGTGGACACCCCCATAGTGTCTCTCAGTGGACACCCCCATAGTGTCTCTCAGTGGACACCCCCATAGTGTCTCTAGGTGGACACCCCCATAGTGTGTCTCAGTGGACACCCCCATAGTGTCTCAGTGGACACCCCCATAGTGTCTCTCAGTGGACAACCCCATAGTGTCTCAGTGGACACCCCATAGTGTCTCTCAGTGGACACCCCATAGTGTCTCTCAGTGGACACCCCATAGTGTCTCTCAGTGGACACCCCCATAGTGTCTCTCAGTGGACACCCACATGAGTGTCTCTCAGTGGACACCCCCATAGTGTCTCTCAGTGGACACCCCCATAGTGTCTCTCAGTGGACACCCCATAGTGTCTCTCAGTGGACACCCCCATAGTGTCTCTCAGTGGTCACCCCATAGTGTCTCTTAGTGGACACCCCCATAGTGTCTCTCAGTGGACACCCCCATAGTGTCTCTCAGTGGACACCCCCATAGTGTCTCTCAGTGGACACCCCATAGTGTCTCTCAGTGGACACCCCCATAGTGTCTCTCAGTGGACACCCCCATAGTGTCTCTCAGTGGACACCCCCGTAGTGTCTCTCAGTGGACACCCCCATAGTGTCTTTCAGTGGACACCCCCATGAGTGTCTCTCAGTGGACACCCATGAGTGTCTCTCAGAACTCCTCCTAAATCTCCACCTGTTTCGTTTTGTTTGTTGGTCAGTTACTCTGTTCCCTTTTATGTTTGAGCAACATTTTTTGGTTTTCATGTTGGGGAACGTAACAAGGATGACTAGCACGCAGATGGTTTTCATGTTGGGGAACGTAACAAGGATGACGAGCACGCAGATGGTTTTCATGTTGGGGAACGTAACCAGGATGACTAGCACGCAGATGGTTTTCATGTTGGGGAACGTAACAAGGATGACTAGCACGCAGATGGTTTTCATGTTGGGGAACGTAACAAGGATGACTAGCACGCAGATGGTTTTCATGTTGGGGAACGTAACAAGGATGACGAGCACGCAGATGGTTTTCATGTTGGGGAACGTAACAAGGATGACTAGCACGCAGGTGGTTTTCATGTTGGGGAACGTAACAAGGATGACTAGCACGCAGGTGGTTTTCATGTTGGGGAACGTAACAAGGATGACGAGCACGCAGATGGTTTTCATGTTGGGGGAACAGGATGTAACAGATGGATGTTGACGAGGATGCACGCAGGTGGTTTTCATGTTGGGGAACGTAACAAGGATGACGAGCACGCAGATGGTTTTCATGTTGGGGAACGTAACAAGGATGACGAGCACGCAGATGGTTTTCATGTTGGGGAACGTAACAAGGATGACGAGCACGCAGATGGTTTTCATGTTGGGGAACGTAACAAGGATGACTAGCACGCAGATGGTTTTCATGTTGAGGAACGTAACAAGGAGGACGAGCACTCAGATGAGCTTCCCCGAGATGGTTTCTGACAGTTTGTGCAGAAATGCTTTGGTTGTGCAGCTGGTCTCAGACCAGTATGAACACATATCCACTCACTCCTGTAAGTCTCTCTGGATGAGAGCGTCTGCTAAATGACTCACATGTTGATTTCTAATTATTTGTGGATCTGTGTAATCTGAGGGAAATATGTGTCTCTAATATGGTCATACATTTGGCAGGAGGTTAGGAAGTGCAGCTCAGTTTCCACCTCATTTTTGTGGGCAGTGAGCACATAGCCTGTCTTCTCTTGAGAGCCATGTCTGCCATCTCTCTCTCTCTCTCTCTCTCTCTCTCTCTCTCTCTCTCTCTCTCTCACCAGATCTTTCTGCTTTCATGACGCAAGTCGAGGTTAATTTACAGAGATCTCTGTAGCCGCGGGCTGTTTGGAGGGTTAAAGGGGCAACCAGGGATTTGAAACAACAACAATGTGGCTGTTGATTTTCCCAACATCAACAGTTGTTTAGGCTGCAGTTGTTTGTTGCGATTGTCCCCTGACTGTGTTATGGTGTTTGAATGGCAGGGCTGCAGACAGAGAATGGTGTTGTGTCATTAGTTGGACTGTGTGTGGTCTCTGACATACATCTATCCACTGAGAGCAGGAGGAGAGGGGGAACACAGACAAGACAGGACATTTTGTTAGCATCTCCATGGCCGTCTCTGTCTCTGTCTGTATCTCTCGCTCTATTCACTACATATCTCTGTCTGTCTGTCTGTCTGTCTGTCTGTCTGTCTGTCTGTCTGTCTGTCTGTCTGTCTGTCTGTCTGTCTGTCTGTCTGTGTCTCTCTCTCTATTCACTACTGTCACGCCCTGACCTTAGAGCTTTTTATGTCTCTATTTTGGTTTGGTCAGGGTGTGATTTGGGTGGACATTCTATGTTCCTTTTTCTATGGTTTTGTATTTCTATATTTTGGCCTGGTGTGGTTCTCAATCAGGGACCACACTGGGATTGGGAACCATACTTAGGTAGCTTTTTCCCACATGGTTTTTGTGAGTAGTTCATTTCTGTTTAGTGTTTTGCACCTTTCAGGACTGTTTCGGTTATTCCCTTTGTTATTGTGTTATAGTGTTCAGTTTTAATAAAAAAGCATGAACACTTACGACGCTGTGCTTTGGTCCGATGATTTCTCTTCTTCAGACGACGAATACCGTTACAGAACTACCCACCACAAGCGGAACAAGCAGCGTGGTAACGAGGAGCAGAGGGTTCAGGACAAGCAGCGTGGTAACGAGGAGCAGAGGGTTCAGGACAAGCAGCGTGGTAACGAGGAGCAGAGGGTTCTGGACAAGCAGCGTGGTAACGAGGAGCAGAGGGTTCTGGACAAGCAGCGTGGTAACGAGGAGCAGAGGGTTCTGGACAAGCAGCGTGGTAACGAGGAGCAGAGGGTTCTGGACAAGCAGCGTGGTAACGAGGAGCAGAGGGTTCAGGACAAGCAGCGTGGTAACGAGGAGCAGAGGGTTCAGGACAAGCAGCGTGGTAAGGAGCAGAGGGAGGACAAGCAGCGTGGCAGAGGGTTCAGGACAAGCAGCGTGGTAACGAGGAGCAGAGGGTTCAGGACAAGCAGCGTGGTAACGAGGAGCAGAGGGTTCAGGACAAGCAGCGTGGTAACGAGGAGCAGAGGGTTCAGGACAAGCAGCGTGGTAACGAGGAGCAGAGGGTTCAGGACAAGCAGCGTGGTAACGAGGAGCAGAGGGTTCAGGACAAGCAGCGTGGTAACGAGGAGCAGAGGGTTCTGGACAAGCAGCGTGGTAACGAGGAGCAGAGGGTTCAGGACAAGCAGCGTGGTAACGAGGAGCAGAGGGTTCTGGACAAGCAGCGTGGTAACGAGGAGCAGACGAGCGGAGCGAGGAGCAGAGGGTTCTGGACAAGCAGCGTGGTAAGGAGCAGAGGGTTCTGGAGCAGAGGGTTCTGGACAAGCAGCGTGGTAACGAGGAGCAGAGGGTTCTGGACAAGCAGCGTGGTAACGAGGAGCAGAGGGTTCAGGACAAGCAGCGTGGTAACGAGGAGCAGAGGGTTCAGGACTCCTGGACTTTGGAGGAGATACTGGACAGACAGGGACCCTGGAGACAGGCTGGGGAATATCACCACCCCAAAGAAGAACTGGAGGCAGCTAAAGCTGAGAAGTGGCGATATGAGGCAAGGCAGCGCAGCAGGCACGAGAGGTGATAGACCTGAGCCACTCCCCGTGGCAGCGTGGTACTAGTCAGGCACCGTGTTATGCGGTGAAGAGCACAGTGTCTCCAGTGCGCGCTCATAGCCCAGTGCGCTATAGGCCAGCCCCCCGCAAGTGCCATGCTAGAGTGAGCATCCAGCCAGGGCGGATTGTGCCAGCTCAGCGCGTTTGGTCTCCGGTGAGCCGTTTCGGCCCAGGGTATCCTGCGCCGGCTCTGCGTACTGTGTCTCCGGGGCGCTCAGTTTGTCCTATGCCTGTGCTCTGTCTGTCTGTCTGTCTGTCTCTCTCTCTCTCTATTCACTACATATCTATGTCGGTCTGTCTGTATCTCTCGCTCTACTCACTACATATCTCTGTCTGTGTGTCTCTATCGCTATCCCTGTCTGTCTGTCTGTCTGTCTGTCTGTCTGTCTGTCTGTCTGTCTGTCTGTCTGTCTGTCTGTCTGTCTGTCTGTCTGTCTGTCTCTATAGCTATCTTTGTCTGTGTGTCTGTGTCTATCTCTGTCTGTTTGTATCTCGGTCTGTCTGTCTCTATCGATATCTCTGTCTGTGTGTCTCTGTCTGTGTGTCTCTATCTCTGTCGGTCTCTCTATCGCTATCTCTGTCTGTCTCTATCGCTATCTCTGTCTGTCTCTATCGCTATCTCTGTCTGTCTGTCTGTCTCTATCTCTGTCTCTGTCTCTATTCACAACTAACTGGGAATAACCAAGATGATAGATGAAAGAGAGAGATTAGTTCCATTAACAGTAATTCTCCTGACTAAAATGATAGATGAAAGAGAGATGAAAGAGAGAGATTAGTTCCATTAACAGTAATTCTCCTGACTAAGATGATAGATGAAAGAGAGAGATTAGTTCCATTAACAGTAATTCTCCTGACTAAGATGATAGATGAAAGAGAGAGATTAGTTCTGCTGAAAGTGCTTGCCTTGACTAAAATGATAGATGAAAGAGAATGAAACCTATTCATTTAATACTATTGTGGCTATAGATTTGTTCTACACTCCAAATCACAGCCTATTCCTAAGATGATATAGTGCACTACTTTTGACCAATGCCCATAAGGCTCTGGTGAAAGTAGAGCACTAATCAGTATCTAGGAAAATGGTGCCTTTTAGGACTCATTCTTGATCTTCAGGGCCGTAGCTTTTAAGTGTCAAATAACACATTATCGACAGGGTTAAACAGAGAGACAGAGGTTAGAGGTCGTGTTGGAAGATGTATGTGTGGAGCCCAGAGAGTAAGGGGTCTTGTTAATAAATCCTTTCTCTTAAATTTAAAAAACAGCACATGGAGAATATTTTTTTACATTTATTTACAATTTACATTATATATATATATATTTTTTATAATTATTTACAATTTACATTCAAAGTTTTTGAAATGATTTACAATTTACATGATCATTTTTTAAATAATTATTCAAAATGTACATGATCATTTAAAAAATAATTATTTATAATTGTTTTGCTCTGAGCTTGTAGCAGTTATGTTATTAATGAGAGATGTAGTTTTAGATTTCAGAACTAAATTAAATCAGACTGCTTGTTTGTGCTGCAGTGTGTGTGGACATTGGGTAATGTACGTAAAGGGGCAGTCCAGTGTTTGTTACATCCATTTTTGGACTTTAAATAAAATAAAATATAGTCAGTCCTTGTATCCATAGCTCTGAGAGTCATTTCATTTCTCCATAGCTCTGAGAGTCATTTCATCTCTCCATAGCTCTGAGAGTCATTTCATCTCTCCATAGCTCTGAGAGTCATTTCATTTCTCCATAGCTCTGAGAGTCATTTAATCTCTCCATAGCTCTGAGAGTCATTTCATCTCTCCATAGCTCTGAGAGTCATTTCATCTCTCCATAGCTCTGAGAGTCATTTCATTTCTCCATAGCTCTGAGAGTCATTTCATTTCTCCATAGCTCTGAGAGTCATTTCATTTCTCCATAGCTCTGAGAGTCATTTCATTTCTCCATAGCTCTGAGAGTCATTTCATTTATCCATTTAGCTCCATAGCTCTGAGAGTCATTTCATTTCTCCATAGCTCTGAGAGTCATTTCATTTCTCCATAGCTCTGAGAGTCATTTCATTTCTCCATAGCTCTGAGAGTCATTTCATTTCTCCAGAGCTGAGAGTTTTCATTTCTCCATAGCTCTGAGAGTCATTTCATTTCTCCATAGCTCTGAGAGTCATTTCATTTCTCCATAGCTCTGAGAGTCATTTCATTTCTCCATAGCTCTGAGAGTCATTTTCATTTCTCCATAGCTCTGAGAGTCATTTCATTTCTCCATAGGTCTGAGAGTCATTTCATTTCTCCATAGCTCTGAGAGTCATTTCATTTCTCCATAGCTCTGAGAGTCATTTCATTTCTCCATAGCTCTGAGAGTCATTTCATTTCTCCATAGCTCTGAGAGTCATTTCATTTCTCCATAGGTCTGAGAGTCATTTCATTTCTCCATAGCTCTGAGAGTCATTTCATTTCTCCATAGCTCTGAGAGTCATTTCATTTCTCCATAGCTCTGAGAGTCATTTCATCTCTCCATAGCTCTGAGAGTCATTTCATCTCTCCAGCCCCATCGCCCGGCTGTTGACCAAAACAACGGCCTTTAAGATGGTAAGTGATGGTGGAATTGAAGTGCTGTCTCCCTCCTTTAATCTCTCTCTCTCTCTCTGTCTCCCTCCCTCTGAATCATTATGCATTCTTCTATCTGCCGTTACTTATTTCTCAAAGAAAAGGTGTCAAGGTTTTCCTTTAATCTCTCTCTCTCTCTCTCTCTCTCTCTCTCTCTCTCTCTCTCTCTCTCTCTCTCGCTCTCTTCATTTATTTCTCTCTCCCTCCCTCCCCATCCACTCAAGGCCATATGAGAGGTACACAGATGAAATCCACTCAGCAGGACTATATGTGATAGAAAGACATCAACACTCAAAAACACTTTTGTACTACAGATGAGTGTACTTGAGAAGGAGAGGCCACTTGACTCTGTGTTTGTGTCCCTACTGGAACACTATTTCTTATATAGCTAGTGCATTACTGGAAAACTATATAGTTAGTGTACTACTGGAACACTGTATAGTTAGTGAACTACTGGAACACTATGTAGCTAGTGAACTACTGGAACACTGTATAGCTAGTGTACTACTGGAACACTGTATAACTGGTGTACTACTGGAACACTGTATAGCTAGTGTACTATTGGAACACTATATAGTTAGTGTAATACTGGAAAACTATATAGCTAGTGTACTACTGGAACACTATATAGTTAGTGTAATACTGGAACACTGTATAGCTAGTGTACTACTGGAACACAGTATAGCTAGTGTACTACTGGAACACTATATAGCTAGTGTTATACTGGAACACTGTATAGCTAGTGTACTACTGGAACACTGTATAGCTAGTGTACTACTGGAAAACTATATAGCTAGTGCACTACTGGAACACTATATAGCTAGTGTACTACTAGAAGCTAGTGTACTACTGAGAAGGATTACTTTATCCTATCCTAGGTATTCCTTAAAGAGGTGGGGTTTCAGGTGTCTCCGGAAGGTGGTGATTGACTCCGCTGTCCTGGCGTCGTGAGGGAGTTTGTTCCACCATTGGGGGGCCAGAGCAGCGAACAGTTTTGACTGGGCTGAGCGGGAACTGTACTTCCTCAGTGGTAGGGAGGCGAGCAGGCCAGAGGTGGATGAACGCAGTGCCCTTGTTTGGGTGTAGGGCCTGATCAGAGCCTGGAGGTACTGAGGTGCCGTTCCCCTCACAGCTCCGTAGGCAAGCACCATGGTCTTGTAGCGGATGCGAGCTTCAACTGGAAGCCAGTGGAGAGAGCGGAGGAGCGGGGTGACGTGAGAGAACTTGGGAAGGTTGAACACCAGACGGGCTGCGGCGTTCTGGATGAGTTGTAGGGTTTAATGGCACAGGCAGGGAGCCCAGCCAACAGCGAGTTGCAGTAATCCAGACGGGAGATGACAAGTGCCTGGATTAGGACCTGCGCCGCTTCCTGTGTGAGGCAGGGTCGTACTCTGCGGATGTTGTAGAGCATGAACCTACAGGAACGGGCCACCGCCTTGATGTTATTTGAGAACGACAGGGTGTTGTCCAGGATCACGCCAAGGTTCTTAGCGCTCTGGGAGGAGGACACAATGGAGTTGTCAACCGTGATGGCGAGATCATGGAACGGGCAGTCCTTCCCGGGAGGAAGAGCAGCTCCGTCTTGCCGAGGTTCAGCTTGAGGTGATGATCCGTCATCCACACTGATATGTCTGCCAGACATGCAGAGATGCGATTCGCCACCTGGTCGTCAGAAGGGGGAAAGGAGAAGATTAATTGTGTGTTGTCTGCATAGCAATGATAGGAGAGACCATGTGAGGTTATGACAGAGCCAAGTGACTTGGTGTATAGCGAGAATAGGAGAGGGCCTAGAACAGAGCCTGGGGGACACCAGTGGTGAGAGCACGTGGTGAGGAGACGGATTCTCGCCACGCCACCTGGTAGGAGCGACCTGTCAGGTAGGACGCAATCCAAGCGTGGGCCGCGCCGGAGATGCCCAACTCGGAGAGGGTGGAGAGGAGGATCTGATGGTTCACAGTATCGAAGGCAGCCGATAGGTCTAGAAGGATGAGAGCAGAGGAGAGAGAGTTAGCTTTAGCAGTGCGGAGCGCCTCCGTGATACAGAGAAGAGCAGTCTCAGTTGAATGACTAGTCTTGAAACCTGACTGATTTGGATCAAGAAGGTCATTCTGAGAGAGATAGCGGGAGAGCTGGCCAAGGACGGCACGTTCAAGAGTTTTGGAGAGAAAAGAAAGAAAGGATACTGGTCTGTAGTTGTTGACATCGGAGGGATCGAGTGTAGGTTTTTTCAGAAGGGGTGCAACTCTCGCTCTCTTGAAGACGGGAGGGACGTAGCCAGCGGTCAGGGATGAGTTGATGAGCGAGGTGAGGTAAGGGAGAAGGTCACCGGAGATGGTCTGGAGAAGAGAGGAGGGGATAGGGTCAAGCGGGCAGGTTGTTGGGCGGCCGGCCGTCACAAGACGCGAGATGTCATCTGGAGAGAGAGGGAGAAAGAGGTCAGAGCACAGGGTAGGGCAGTGTGAGCAGAACCAGTGGTGTCGTTTGACTTAGCAAACGAGGATCGGATGTCGTCGACCTTCTTTTCAAAATGGTTGACGAAGTCATCTACAGAGAGGGAGGAGGGGGAGGGGAGGAGGATTCAAGAGGGAGGAGAAGGTGGCAAAGAGCTTCCTAGGGTTAGAGGCAGATGCTTGGAATTTAGAGTGGTAGAAAGTGGCTTTAGCAGCAGAGACAGAGGAGGAAAATGTAGAGAGGAGGGAGTGAAAGGATGCCAGGTCCGCAGGGGAGGCGAGTTTTCCTCCATTTCCGCTCGGCTGCCCGGAGCCCTGTTCTGTGAGCTCGCAATGAGTCGCCGAGCCACGGAGCGGGAGGGGAGGACCGAGCCGGCCTGGAGGATAGGGGACATAGAGAGTCAAAGGATGCAGAAAGGGAGGAGAGGAGGGTTGAGGAGGCAGAATCAGGAGATAGGTTGGAGAAGGTTTGAGCAGAGGGAAGAGATGATAGGATGGAAGAGGAGAGAGTAGCGGGGGAGAGAGAGCGAAGGTTGGGACGGCGCGATACCATCCGAGTAGGGGCAGTGTGGGAAGTGTTGGATGAGAGCGAGAGGGAAAAGGATACAAGGTAGTGGTCGGAGACTTGGAGGAGTTGCAATGAGGTTAGTGGAGGAACAGCATCTAGTAAAGATGAGGTCGAGCGTATTGCCTGCCTTGTGAGTAGGGGGGAAGGTGAGAGGGTGAGGTCAAAAGAGGAGAGGAGTGGAAAGAAGGAGGCAGAGAGGAATGAGTCAAAGGTAGACGTGGGGAGGTTAAAGTCGCCCAGAACTGTGAGAGGTGAGCCGTCCTCAGGAAAGGAGCTTATCAAGGCATCAAGCTCATTGATGAACTCTCCGAGGGAACCTGGAGAGGGCGATAAATGATAAGGATGTTAAGCTTGAAAGGGCTGGTAACTGTGACAGCATGGAATTCAAAGGAGGCGATAGACAGATGGGTAAGGGGAGAAAAAGAGAATGACCACTTGGGAGAGATGAGGACCCCGATGCCACCACCCCGCTGACCAGAAGCTCTCGGGGTGTGCGAGAGCACGTGGGCGGACGAAGAGAGAGCAGTAGGAGTAGCGGTGTTGTCTGTGGTGATCCATGTTTCCGTCAGAGCCAAGAAGTCGAGGGACTGGAGGGAGGCATAGGCTGAGATGAACTCTGCCTTGTTGGCCGCAGATCGGCAGTTCCAGAGGCTACCGGAGACCTGGAACTCCACGTGGGTCGTGCGCGCTGGGACCACCAGATTAGGTGGCCGCGGCCATGCGGTGTGGAGCGTTTGTATGGTCTGTGCAGAGAGGAGAGAACAGGGATAGACAGACACATAGTTGACAGGCTAGAGAAGAGGCTACGCTAATGCAGAGGAGATTGGAATGACAAGTGGACTACACGTCTCGAATGTTCAGAAAGTTAAGCTTACGTAGCAAGAATCTAATTGACTAAAATGATTAAAATGATACAGTACTGCTGAGGTAGGCTAGCTGCGTT
>NW_027036661.1:5000-15244 GCF_034236695.1 Oncorhynchus nerka | reverse complement strand
TAACCTAGGCTTCTATCCATTAGGTTCCTAACCGCTAGGCTCTTAACCGCTAGGTTCTTAACCACTAGGCTCCTATCCATTAGGTTCCTAACCGCTAGGCTCTTAACCGCTAGGCTTCTATCCATTAGGTTCCTAACCGCTAGGCTCTTAACCGCTAGGGCTTCTATCCATTAGGTTCCTAACCGCTAGGTTCTTAACCGCTAGGCTTCTATCCATTAGGTTCCTAACCGCTAGGCTCTTAACCGCTAGGCTTCTATCCATTAGGTTCCTAACCGCTAGGCTCTTAACCGCTAGGCTTCTATCCATTAGGTTCCTAACCGCTAGGCTCTTAACCGCTAGGCTTCTATCCATTAGGTTCTTAACCGCTAGGTTCTTAACCGCTAGGCTTCTATCCATTAGGTTCCTAACCGCTAGGCTCTTAACCGCTAGGCTTCTATCCATTAGGTTCCTAACCGCTAGGCTCTTAACCGCTAGGCTTCTATCCATTAGGTTCCTAACCGCTAGGCTCTTAACCGCTAGGCTTCTATCTATTAGGTTCCTAACCGCTAGGTTCTTAACCGCTAGGCTTCTATCTATTAGGTTCCTAACCGCTAGGTTCTTAACCGCTAGGCTTCTATCCATTAGGTTCCTAACCGCTAGGCTCTTAACCGCTAGGCTTCTATCCATTAGGTTCCTAACCGCTAGGCTCTTAACCGCTAGGCTTCTATCCATTAGGTTCCTAACCGCTAGGTTCTTAACCGCTAGGCTTCTATCCATTAGGTTCCTAACCGCTAGGCTCTTAACCGCTAGGCTTCTATCCATTAGGTTCCTAACCGCTAGGCTCTTAACCGCTAGGCTTCTATCCATTAGGTTCCTAACCGCTAGGCTCTAACTAGCTAGGTTCCTAACCGCTAGGTTCTTAACCGCTAGGCTTCTATCCATTAGGTTCCTAACCGCTAGGCTCTTAACCGCTAGGCTTCTATCCATTAGGTTCCTAACCGCTAGGCTCTTAACCGCTAGGCTTCTATCCATTAGGTTCCTAACCGCTAGGCTTCTATCCATTAGGTTCCTAACCGCTAGGTTCTTAACCGCTAGGTTCTTAACCGCTAGGCTTCTATCCATTAGGTTCCTAACCGCTAGGCTCTTAACCGCTAGGCTTCTATCCATTAGGTTCCTAACCGCTAGGCTCTTAACCGCTAGGCTTCTATCCATTAGGTTCCTAACCGCTAGGCTCTTAACCGCTAGGCTTCTATCTATTAGGTTCCTAACCGCTAGGTTCTTAACCGCTAGGCTTCTATCTATTAGGTTCCTAACCGCTAGGCTTCTATCCATTAGGTTCCTAACCGCTAGGCTCTTAACCGCTAGGCTTCTATCCATTAGGTTCCTAACCGCTAGGCTCTTAACCGCTAGGCTTCTATCCATTAGGTTCCTAACCGCTAGGCTCTTAACCGCTAGGCTTCTATCCATTAGGTTCCTAACCGCTAGGTTCTTAACCGCTAGGCTTCTATCCATTAGGTTCCTAACCGCTAGGCTCTGAACCGCTAGGCTTCTATCCATTAGGTTCCTAACCGCTAGGCTCTTAACCGCTAGGCTTCTATCCATTAGGTTCCTAACCGCTAGGTCTCTTAACCGCTAGGCTTCTATCCATTAGGTTCCTAACCGCTAGGCTCTTAACCGCTAGGCTTCTATCCATTAGGTTCTTAACCGCTAGGCTCTTAACCGCTAGGCTTCTATCCATTAGGTTCCTAACCGCTAGGCTCTTAACCGCTAGGCTTCTATCCATTAGGTTCCTAACCGCTAGGCTCTTAACCGCTAGGCTTCTATCCATTAGGTTCCTAACCGCTAGGCTCTTAACCGCTAGGCTATCCAGGGTTCCTAACCGCTAGGCTTCTATCCATTAGGTTCCTAACCGCTAGGCTCTTAACCGCTAGGCTTCTATCCATTAGGTTCCTAACCGCTAGGCTCTTAACCGCTAGGCTTCTATCCATTAGGTTCCTAACCGCTAGGCTCTTAACCGTCTAGGCTTCTATCCATTAGGTTCCTAACCGCTAGGCTCTTAACCGCTAGGCTTCTATCCATTAGGTTCCTAACTCGCTAGGCTCTTAACCGCTAGGCTTCTATCCATTAGGTTCCTAACTCGCTAGGCTCTTAACCGCTAGGCTTCTATCCATTAGGTTCCTAACCGCTAGGTTCTTAACCGCTAGGCTTCTATCCATTAGGTTCCTAACCGCTAGGCTCTTAACCGCTAGGCTTCTATCCATTAGGTTCCTAACCGCTAGGCTTCTATCCATTAGGTTCCTAACCGCTAGGTTCTTAACCGCTAGGTTCTTAACCGCTAGGCTTCTATCCATTAGGTTCCTAACCGCTAGGCTCTTAACCGCTAGGCTTCTATCCATTAGGTTCCTAACCGCTAGGCTCTTAACCGCTAGGCTTCTATCCATTAGGTTCCTAACCGCTAGGCTCTTAACCGCTAGGCTTCTATCCATTAGGTTCCTAACCGCTAGGTTCTTAACCGCTAGGCTTCTATCCATTAGGTTCCTAACCGCTAGGCTCTTAACCGCTAGGCTTCTATCCATTAGGTTCCTAACCGCTAGGTTCTTAACCGCTAGGCTTCTATCCATTAGGTTCCTAACCGCTAGGCTCTTAACCGCTAGGCTTCTATCCATTAGGTTCCTAACCGCTAGGCTCTTAACCGCTAGGCTTCTATCCATTAGGTTCCTAACCGCTAGGCTCTTAACCGCTAGGCTTCTATCCATTAGGTTCTTAACCGCTAGGCTCTTAACCGCTAGGCTTCTATCCATTAGGTTCTTAACCGCTAGGCTCTTAACCGCTAGGCTTCTATCCATTAGGTTCCTAACCGCTAGGCTCTTAACCGCTAGGCTTCTATCCATTAGGTTCCTAACCGCTAGGCTCTTAACCGCTAGGCTTCTATCCATTAGGTTCCTAACCGCTAGGCTCTTAACCGCTAGGCTTCTATCCATTAGGTTCCTAACCGCTAGGCTCTTAACCGCTAGGCTTCTATCCATTAGGTTCCTAACCGCTAGGTTCTTAACCGCTAGGCTTCTATCCATTAGGTTCCTAACCGCTAGGCTCTTAACCGCTAGGCTTCTATCCATTAGGTTCCTAACCGCTAGGCTCTTAACCGCTAGGCTTCTATCCATTAGGTTCTTAACCGCTAGGTTCTTAACCGCTAGGCTTCTATCCATTAGGTTCCTAACCGCTAGGCTCTTAACCGCTAGGCTTCTATCCATTAGGTTCCTAACCGCTAGGCTCTTAACCGCTAGGCTTCTATCCATTAGGTTCCTAACCGCTAGGCTCTTAACCGCTAGGCTTCTATCCATTAGGTTCTTAACCGCTAGGCTCTTAACCGCTAGGCTTCTATCCATTAGGTTCCTAACCGCTAGGCTCTCAACTACTAGGCTTCTATCTATTAGGTTCTAACCGCTAGGCTCTTAACCGCTAGGCTTCTATCCATTAGGTTCCTAACCGCTAGGCTCTTAACCGCTAGGCTTCTATCCATTAGGTTCCTAACCGCTAGGCTCTTAACCGCTAGGCTTCTATCCATTAGGTTCCTAACCGCTAGGTTCTTAACCGCTAGGCTTCTATCCATTAGGTTCCTAACCGCTAGGCTCTGAACCGCTAGGCTTCTATCCATTAGGTTCCTAACCGCTAGGCTCTTAACCGCTAGGCTTCTATCCATTAGGTTCCTAACCGCTAGGCTCTTAACCGCTAGGCTTCTATCAATTAGGTTCTTAACCGCTAGGCTCTTAACCGCTAGGCTTCTATCCATTAGGTTCCTAACCGCTAGGCTCTTAACCTCTAGGCTTCTATCCATTAGGTTCCTAACCGCTAGGTTCTTAACCGCTAGGCTTCTATCCATTAGGTTCCTAACCGCTAGGCTCTTAACCGCTAGGCTTCTATCCATTAGGTTCCTAACCGCTAGGCTCTTAACCGCTAGGCTTCTATCCATTAGGTTCCTAACCGCTAGGCTCTTAACCGCTAGGCTTCTATCCATTAGGTTCCTAACCGCTGGGCTCTAACCGCTAGGCTTCTATCCATTAGGTTCCTAACCGCTAGGTTCTTAACCGCTAGGCTTCTATCCATTAGGTTCCTAACCGCTAGGCTCTTAACCGCTAGGCTTCTATCCATTAGGTTCCTAACCGCTAGGCTCTTAACCGCTAGGCTTCTATCCATTAGGTTCCTAACCGCTAGGCTCTTAACCGCTAGGCTTCTATCCATTAGGTTCCTAACCGCTAGGCTTCTATCCATTAGGTTCCTAACCGCTAGGCTCTTAACCGCTAGGCTTCTATCCATTAGGTTCCTAACCGCTAGGCTCTTAACCGCTAGGCTTCTATCCATTAGGTTCCTAACCGCTAGGTTCTTAACCGCTAGGCTTCTATCTATTAGGTTCCTAACCGCTAGGTTCTCTACCGCTAGGCTTCTATCCATTAGGTTCCTAACCGCTAGGCTCTTAACCGCTAGGCTTCTATCCATTAGGTTCCTAACCGCTAGGTTCTTAACCACTAGGCTTCTATCCATTAGGTTCCTAACCGCTAGGCTCCTAACCGCTAGGCTTCTATCCGTTAGGTTCCTAACCGCTAGGCTTCTATCCATTAGGCTTCTATCCATTAGGTTCTTAACCGCTAGGTTCTTAACCGCTAGGCTTCTATCCATTAGGTTCCTAACCGCTAGGCTTCTATAACCGCTAGGCTTCTATCCATTAGGTTCCTAACCGCTAGGCTCTTAACCGCTAGGCTTCTATCCATTAGGTTCCTAACCGCTAGGCTCTAAACCGCTAGGCTTCTATCAATTAGGTTCTTAACCGCTAGGCTCTTAACCGCTAGGCTTCTATCTATTAGGTTCCTAACCGCTAGGTTCTTAACCGCTAGGCTTCTATCCATTAGGTTCCTAACCGCTAGGTTCTTAACCACTAGGCTTCTATCCATTAGGTTCCTAACCGCTAGGCTCTTAACCTGCTAGGCTTCTATCCATTAGGTTCCTAACCGCTAGGCTCTTAACCGCTAGGCTTCTATCCATTAGGTTCCTAACCGCTAGGCTCTTAACCGCTAGGCTTCTATCCATTAGGTTCCTAACCGCTAGGTTCTTAACCGCTAGGCTTCTATCCATTAGGTTCCTAACCGCTAGGCTCTTAACCGCTAGGCTTCTATCCATTAGGTTCCTAACCGCTAGGCTCTTAACCGCTAGGCTTCTATCCATTAGGTTCCTAACCGCTAGGCTCTTAACCGCTAGGCTTCTATCCATTAGGTTCCTAACCGCTAGGCTCTTAACCGCTAGGCTTCTATCCATTAGGTTCCTAACCGCTAGGCTCTTAACCGCTAGGCTTCTATCCATTAGGTTCCTAACCGCTAGGCTCTTAACCGCTAGGCTTCTATCCATTAGGTTCCTAACCGCTAGGCTCTTAACCGCTAGGCTTCTATCCATTAGGTTCCTAACCGCTAGGCTCTTAACCGCTAGGCTTCTATCCATTAGGTTCCTAACCGCTAGGCTCTTAACCGCTAGGCTTCTATCCATTAGGTTCCTAACCGCTAGGCTTCTATCCATTAGGTTCCTAACCGCTAGGTTCTTAACCGCTAGGTTCTTAACCGCTAGGCTTCTATCCATTAGGTTCCTAACCGCTAGGCTCTTAACCGCTAGGCTTCTATCCATTAGGTTCCTAACCGCTAGGCTCTTAACCGCTAGGCTTCTATCCATTAGGTTCCTAACCGCTAGGCTCTTAACCGCTAGGCTTCTATCCATTAGGTTCCTAACCGCTAGGTTCTTAACCGCTAGGCTTCTATCCATTAGGTTCCTAACCGCTAGGCTCTTAACCGCTAGGCTTCTATCCATTAGGTTCCTAACCGCTAGGCTCTTAACCGCTAGGCTTCTATCCATTAGGTTCCTAACCGCTAGGCTCTTAACCGCTAGGCTTCTATCCATTAGGTTCCTAACCGCTAGGCTCTTAACCGCTAGGCTTCTATCCATTAGGTTCCTAACCGCTAGGTTCTTAACCGCTAGGCTTCTATCCATTAGGTTCCTAACCGCTAGGCTCTTAACCGCTAGGCTTCTATCCATTAGGTTCCTAACCGCTAGGCTCTTAACCGCTAGGCTTCTATCCATTAGGTTCCTAACCGCTAGGCTCTTAACCGCTAGGCTTCTATCCATTAGGTTCCTAACCGCTAGGCTCTTAACCGCTAGGCTTCTATCCATTAGGTTCCTAACCGCTAGGCTCTTAACCGCTAGGCTTCTATCCATTAGGTTCCTAACCGCTAGGTTCTTAACCGCTAGGCTTCTATCCATTAGGTTCCTAACCGCTAGGCTCTTAACCGCTAGGCTTCTATCCATTAGGTTCCTAACCGCTAGGCTCTTAACCGCTAGGCTTCTATCCATTAGGTTCTAACCGCTAGGCTCTTAACCGCTAGGCTTCTATCCATTAGGTTCCTAACCGCTAGGCTCTTAACCGCTAGGCTTCTATCCATTAGGTTCCTAACCGCTAGGTTCTTAACCGCTAGGCTTCTATCCATTAGGTTCCTAACCGCTAGGCTCTTAACCGCTAGGCTTCTATCCATTAGGTTCCTAACCGCTAGGCTCTTAACCTCTAGGCTTCTATCCATTAGGTTCCTAACCGCTAGGTTCTTAACCGCTAGGCTTCTATCCATTAGGTTCCTAACCGCTAGGCTCTTAACCGCTAGGCTTCTATCCATTAGGTTCCTAACCGCTAGGCTCTTAACCGCTAGGCTTCTATCCACTAGGTTCCTAACCGCTAGGCTCTTAACCGCTAGGCTTCTATCCATTAGGTTCCTAACCGCTAGGCTCTTAACCGCTAGGCTTCTATCCATTAGGTTCCTAACCGCTAGGCTCTTAACCGCTAGGCTTCTATCCATTAGGTTCCTAACCGCTAGGTTCTTAACCGCTAGGCTTCTATCCATTAGGTTCCTAACCGCTAGGCTCTTAACCGCTAGGCTTCTATCCATTAGGTTCCTAACCGCTAGGCTTCTATCCATTAGGTTCCTAATCGCTAGGTTCTAACCGCTAGGTTCTTAACCGCTAGGCTTCTATCCATTAGGTTCCTAACCGCTAGGCTCTCTAACCGCTAGGCTTCTATCCATTAGGTTCCTAACCGCTAGGCTCTTAACCGCTAGGCTTCTATCCATTAGGTTCCTAACCGCTAGGCTCTTAACCGCTAGGCTTCTATCCATTAGGTTCTTAACCGCTAGGTTCTTAACCGCTAGGCTTCTATCCATTAGGTTCCTAACCGCTAGGTTCTTAACCGCTAGGTTCTTAACTGCTAGGCTTCTATCCATTAGGTTCCTAACCGCTAGGCTTCTATCCATTAGGTTCCTAACCGCTAGGTTCTTAACCGCTAGGCTTCTATCCATTAGGTTCCTAACCGCTAGGTTCTTAACCGCTAGGCTTCTATCCATTAGGTTCCTAACCGCTAGGCTCTTAACCGCTAGGCTTCTATCCATTAGGTTCTTAACCGCTAGGCTCTTAACCGCTAGGCTTCTATCCATTAGGTTCCTAACCGCTAGGTTCTTAACCGCTAGGCTTCTATCCATTAGGTTCCTAACCGCTAGGCTCTTAACCGCTAGGCTTCTATCCATTAGGTTCCTAACCGCTAGGCTCTTAACCGCTAGGCTTCTATCTATTAGGTTCCTAACCGCTAGGTTCTTAACCGCTAGGCTTCTATCCATTAGGTTCCTAACCGCTAGGCTCTTAACCGCTAGGCTTCTATCCATTAGGTTCCTAACCGCTAGGCTCTTAACCATTAGTTCTTAGGCTCTTAACCGCTAGGCTTCTATCCATTAGGTTCCTAACCGCTAGGCTCTTAACCGCTAGGCTTCTATCCATTAGGTTCCTAACCGCTAGGCTCTAACCTAGGTTCCTAACCGCTAGGTTCTTAACCGCTAGGCTTCTATCCATTAGGTTCCTAACCGCTAGGCTCTTAACCGCTAGGCTTCTATCCATTAGGTTCCTAACCGCTAGGTTCTTAACCGCTAGGCTTCTATCCATTAGGTTCCTAACCGCTAGGCTCTTAACCGCTAGGCTTCTATCCATTAGGTTCCTAACCGCTAGGCTTCTATCCATTAGGTTCCTAACCGCTAGGTTCTTAACCGCTAGGCTTCTATCTATTAGGTTCCTAACCGCTAGGTTCTCTACCGCTAGGCTTCTATCCATTAGGTTCCTAACCGCTAGGCTCTTAACCGCTAGGCTTCTATCCATTAGGTTCCTAACCGCTAGGTTCTTAACCACTAGGCTTCTATCCATTAGGTTCCTAACCGCTAGGCTCTTAACCGCTAGGCTTCTATCCATTAGGTTCCTAACCGCTAGGCTTCTATCCATTAGGTTCCTAACCGCTAGGTTCTTAACCGCTAGGTTCTTAACCGCTAGGCTTCTATCCATTAGGTTCCTAACCGCTAGGCTCTTAACCGCTAGGCTTCTATCCATTAGGTTCCTAACCGCTAGGCTCTTAACCGCTAGGCTTCTATCCATTAGGTTCCTAACCGCTAGGCTCTTAACCGCTAGGCTTCTATCCATTAGGTTCCTAACCGCTAGGTTCTTAACCGCTAGGCTTCTATCCATTAGGTTCCTAACCGCTAGGCTCTTCAACCGCTAGGCTTCTATCCATTAGGTTCCTAACCTGCTAGGCTTCTATCCATTAGGCTTCTAATCGCATTAGGTTCTTAACCGCTAGGTTCTTAACCGCTAGGCTTCTATCCATTAGGTTCCTAACCGCTAGGTTCTTAACCGCTAGGCTTCTATCCATTAGGTTCCTAACCGCTAGGCTCTTAACCGCTAGGCTTCTATCATTAGGTTCCTAACCGCTAGGCTCTTAACCGCTAGGCTTCTATCCATTAGGTTCCTAACCTGCTAGGCTCTTAACCGCTAGGCTTCTATCCATTAGGTTCCTAACCGCTAGGTTCTTAACCGCTAGGCTTCTATCCATTAGGTTCCTAACCGCTAGGCTCTTAACCGCTAGGCTTCTATCCATTAGGTTCCTAACCGCTAGGCTTCTATCCATTAGGTTCCTAACCGCTAGGTTCTTAACCGCTAGGTTCTCGCTAGGCTTCTATCTATTAGGTTCCTAACCGCTAGGTTCTTAACCGCTAGGCTTCTATCCATTAGGTTCCTAACCGCTAGGCTCTTAACCGCTAGGCTTCTATCCATTAGGTTCCTAACCGCTAGGCTCTTAACCGCTAGGCTTCTATCCATTAGGTTCCTAACCGCTAGGCTCTTAACCGCTAGGCTTCTATCCATTAGGTTCCTAACCGCTAGGCTTCTATCCATTAGGTTCCTAACCGCTAGGTTCTTAACCGCTAGGCTTAACGCTAGCTCTATCCATTAGGTTCCTAACCGCTAGGCTCTTAACCTCTAGGCTTCTATCCATTAGGTTCCTAACCGCTAGGCTCTTAACCGCTAGGCTTCTATCCATTAGGTTCCTAACCGCTAGGCTCTTAACCGCTAGGCTTCTATCCATTAGGTTCTTAACCGCTAGGTTCTTAACCGCTAGGCTTCTATCCATTAGGTTCCTAACCGCTAGGCTCTTAACCTCTAGGCTTCTATCAATTAGGTTCTTAACCGCTAGGCTCTTAACCGTTAGGCTTCTATCCATTAGGTTCCTAACCGCTAGGTCTCTTAACCGCTAGGCTTCTATCCATTAGGTTCCTAACCGCTAGGCTCTTAACCGCTAGGCTTCTATCCATTAGGTTCCTAACCGCTAGGCTCTTAACCGCTAGGCTTCTATCCATTAGGTTCCTAACCGCTAGGCTCTTAACCGCTAGGCTTCTATCCATTAGGTTCCTAACCGCTAGGCTTCCTATCCATTAGGTTCCTAACCGCTAGGTTCTTAAACCGCTAGGTTCTTAACCGCTAGGCTTCTATCCATTAGGTTCCTAACCGCTAGGCTCTTAACCGCTAGGCTTCTATCCATTAGGTTCCTAACCGCTAGGCTCTTAACCGCTAGGCTTCTATCCATTAGGTTCCTAACCGCTAGGTTCTTAACCGCTAGGCTTCTATCCATTAGGTTCCTAACCGCTAGGCTCTTAACCGCTAGGCTTCTATCCATTAGGTTCCTAACCGCAGGTTCTTAACCGCTAGGCTTCTATCCATTAGGTTCCTAACCGCTAGGCTCTTAACCGCTAGGCTTCTATCCATTAGGTTCCTAACCGCTAGGCTCTTAACCGCTAGGCTTCTATCCATTAGGTTCCTAACCGCTAGGCTCTGAACCGCTAGGCTTCTATCCATTAGGTTCCTAACCGCTCTTAACC
>NW_027036660.1:0-15243 GCF_034236695.1 Oncorhynchus nerka | reverse complement strand
CATACACAGTATTGTTTTACAGGACTTTTGTTTTGCAGTATTGAAACTGAAAGTTAATTCAACTGAAATTGGC
Organism: Oncorhynchus nerka; assembly: GCF_034236695.1. Lineage (NCBI taxonomy): Eukaryota > Metazoa > Chordata > Actinopteri > Salmoniformes > Salmonidae > Oncorhynchus > Oncorhynchus nerka. The sequence goes on along the minus strand of NW_027036660.1, from coordinate 15,170 downwards.
CTCTAAACACATGTTGATCTAATGAACCATTATTACTTGTTGAACAAGTACAGGAATACTCACTTCAGCGTCACCAGTTTACATTGTGGACTTTGCAGTCCAGCAGAGAGCAGCTTCACTCCTAAATCCTGCAGGTCGTTGCCACTCAGGTCCAGCTCTTCCAAGTGTGAGGAGATGAGAGCTGTGCCCAGCGCTTTGCAGCATCGGTTTGAGAGGTTACATTGATTCAGCCTAAATAAGATGTTTAAAATCGACAATTTGAGATTATACAACATGTTACTTGAGAAGTAGCATAGCAGTAACATAACAGTTACTCACAGGGCTGTTCTGGAGGCTTTGACTACTGGCAGCATCCTCAGAAGACCCTCGTCTGACACAGATCAAACACATCCAGTATGTATCCATGTATGACATCCATGTATGACCTCATACTCATCTCTGACCCCTCCCCAGGCCCCCTCGATCACATGGAGCTCAGTGTAGATCTGGTCTAGGTAGATGGAATCACCTTCCTTTGACGTCCCCTCATATATACAGCCGTACTTCTTCTTAAGGTCGGATTTCAGTTTGTCTTGGACTGCAATAAAAAACAAAGATCCAGTGAGTTTACTTTTTATATACTGCCATGGTAACGGTATGTGTGTATGTATTGACGTCATTATGACATGTTTTGGTCAGGTTGTTTTGTCAAACGTCTTTTTAACGACCATAAATGATCTGATTCTCTCACCAGATAACAACCAAAATATGACGTATTTCACATGATGTCTCGATATCGTCATGAAAGAAGACGTCTTTACCTGGTTATCTAAGTCACTGCATCTCAGTGCTAGAGGCGTCACTACAGACAACCTGGTTTGATTCCAGAGTGTATCACAACCGGCCGTGATTGGGAGGCGCATAGGGCGGCACACAATTGGCCCAACGTTGTCCTAGTTTGGCCGGCGTAGGTCGTCATTGTAAATAAGAATTTGTTCTTAACTCACTTGCCTAGTTAAATAAAGGTTGAATTTATAGAATAATCTGGAACAGTATACACTGCATTCAGAAAGTATTCAGACCCTTTCCCTTTTTCTACATGTTGTTACCTTACAGCCTTATTTTAAAATGTATTCAATTAAACAATTTCCTCAATCTACACACAATAGCTCATACTGACAAAGCGAAAACAGTTTAGAAATATTTGCAAATGTATTACAAATAAAAAAACAAAAACCTTACTTAGATAAGTATTCAGCCCCTTTGCTATGAGACTGGAAATGGGGCTCATGTTCATCCTGTTTCCATTGATCATCCTTGATATGTTTCTACAACTTGATTGGAGGCCACATGTGGTCAATTCAATTGATTGGACATGATTTGGAAAGGCACACACCTGTCTATATAAGGTCCCACAGTTAACAGTGCATGTCAGAGCAAAGACCAAGCCATGAGGTCGAAGGAATTGTCTGTAGAGATCCGAGACAGGATTTAGGACCACTATTGTTTTCACTATATATTTGACCTCTTGGGGATGTTATTCGAAAACATAATGTTAACTTTCACTGCTATGCGGATGACACACAGCTGTACATTTCAATGAAACATGGTGAAGCCCCAAAATTGCCCTCGCTAGAAGCCTGTGTTTCAGACATAAGGAAATGGATGGCTGCAAACTTTCTACTTTTAAACTCGGACAAAACAGAGATGCTTGTTCTAGGTCCCAAGAAACAAAGAGATCTTCTGTTGAATCTGACAATTAATCTTAATGGTTGTACAGTCGTCTCAAATAAAACTGTGAAGGACCTCGGCGTTACTCTGGACCCTGAGCTCTCTTTTGAAGAACATATCAAGACCATTTCGAGGACAGCTTTTTTCCATCTCGTAACATTGCAAAAATCAGAAACTTTCTGTCCAAAAATGATGCAGAAAAATTAATCCATGCTTTTGTCACTTCTAGGTTAGACTACTGCAATGCTCTACTTTCCGGCTACCTGGATAAAGCACTAAATACACTTCAGTTAGTGCTAAACACGGCTGCTAGAATCCTGACTAGAACCAAACAATTTGATCATGTTACTCCAGTGCTAGCCTCTCTACACTGGCTTCCTATCAAAGCAAGGCTGATTTCAAGGTTTTACTGCTAACCTACAAAAGCATTACATGGGCTTGCTCCTACCTATCTACTCTGATTTGGTCCTGCCGTACATACCTACCGTACGCTACGGTCACAAGACGCAGGCCTCCCTAATTGTCCTAGATTTCTAAGCAAACAGCTGGAGGCAGGGCTTTCCCCTATAGAGCTCCATTTTCATGGAACGGTCTGCCTACCCATGTCAGGGGACGCAAACTCGGTCTCAACCTTTAAGTCTTTACTGAAGACTCATCTCTTCAGTGGGTCATATGATTGAGTGTAGGCTGGCCCAGGAGTGGGAAAGGTGAACGGAAAGGCTCTGGAGCAACGAACCGCCCTTGCTGTCTCTGCCTAGCCGGTTCCCCTCTTTCCACTGGGATTCTCTGCCTCTAACCCTCATGCAGGGGCTGAGTCACTGGCTTACTGGGGCTCTCTTGCCGTCCCCCTGGAAGGGGTGCGTACCTGAGGGGTTGATTCACTGATGTGGTCATCCTGTCTGGGTTGGCGCCCCCCTTGGGTTGTGCCGTGGCGGAGGATCTTTGTGGCCATACTCAGCCTTGTCCTCAGGATGGTAAGTTGGTGGTTGAAGATGTCCCTCTAGTGGTGTGGGGGCTGTGCTTGGCAAAGTGGGTGGGGTTATCCTTCCTGTTTGGCCCTGTCCGTGTCTCCGGATGGGGCCACAGTGTCTCCCGACCCCCCTGTCTCAGCCTCCAGTATTTATGCTGCAGTAGTTTACATGTGTCGGGGGGCTAGGGTCAGTTTGTTATATCTGGAGTACTTCTCCTGTCCTATTCGGTGTCCTGTGTGAATCTAAGTGTGCGTTCTCTACCTCTCCTTCTCTCTTTCTTTCTCTCTCTCGGAGGACCTGAGCCCTAAACCATGCCCAGGACTACCTGACATGATGACTCCTTGCTGTCCCCAGTCCACCTGACCGTGCTGCTACTCCAGTTTCAACTGTTCTGCCTTATTATTATACGACCATGCTGGTCATTTATGAACATTTGAACATCTTGGCCATGTTCTGTTATAATCTCCACCCGGCACAGCTAGAAGAGGACTGGCCACCCCCATAGCCTGGTTCCTCTCTAGGTTTCTTCCTAGGTTTTGGCCTTTTCTAGGAGTTTTTCCTAGCCACCGTGCTTCTACACCTGCATTGCTTGCTGTTTGGGGTTTTAGGCTGGGTTTCGGTACAGCACTTTTGAGATATCAGCTGATGTACGAAGGGGCTATATAAATACATTTGATTTGGATTTGATTTGATTTGTGTAGAGGCACAGATCTGGATAAGGGCACTGAAACAGCTGCAGCATTGAAGGTCCCCAAGAACACAGCGGCCTACATCATTCTTAAATGGAAGAAGTTTGGAACCACCAAGAATCTTCCTAGAGCTGGCCGCCCGGCCAAATTGAGCAATCGGGGGAGAAGAGCCTTGGTCAGGGAGGTGAACAAGAACCCGATGGTCACTCTGACAGAGTTCCAGAGTTCCTCTGTAGAGATGGGAGAACCTTCCAGCAGGACAACCATCTCTGCAGCGCTCTACCAATCAGGCCTCTATGGTAGAGTGGCCAGATGGAAGCCACTCTTCAGGAAAAGGCACATGACAGCCCGCTTGCAGTTTGACAAATGAGAAACAAGATTTTCTGGTCTGATGAAACCAGGTTTGAACTCTTTGGCCTGAATGCAAAGTGTCACGTCTGGAGGAAACCTGGCACCATCCCTATGGTGAAGCATAGCGGTGGAAGAATCATGCTGTGGGGATGTTTTTCAGAAGCAGGGACTGGGACAATAGTCAGGATTGAGGGAAAGATGAAAGGAGAGAAGTACAGAGAGAACCTTGATGAAAACCTGCTCCAGAGCGCTCAGGACCTCAGACTGGGGCAAAGGTTTACCTTCCAACAGGACAACAAACCTAAGCACACCACCAAGACAACGCAGGAGTGGCTTCGGGACAAGTATCTGAATGTCCTTGAGTGGCCCATCCAGAGCACAGACTTAAACACGATCAAACATCTCTGGAGATAGCTGATAATAGCTGTGCAGCGACGCTCCCCACCTAACCTGGCAGAGCTTGAGAGGATCTGCAGAGAAGAATGGGAGAAACTGCCCAAATACAGGTGTGCCAAGCTTGTAGCGTCATACCCAAGAAGACTCGAGGCTGTAATCGCTGCCAAAGGTGCTTGAACAAAGTACTGAGTAAAGGGTCTAAATACTTATGTAAACGTGATATTGACTTTTTTTATTTGTATACATTTGCTAAAATTTCTAAAAACCTGTTTTTGTATTGTTATTATGGGGTATTGCGTGTAGATTGATGAGGGGGAAAACACAATTGAATCCATTTTAGGATAAGGTTGTAACCTAACAAAATGTTGAAAAAGTCAAGGGGTCTGAATACTTTCCAAATGCAGTATCACTAGCATATTACACACAACCCAACAACTTACAGTAGTGATCATTCATTTATGTCTCCCCTTCTGTGAAGCTCTGCTCTTCATTCTGCTGTCTGGTGAACTGAAGGGAGAGTCAAGGTACAAAGCGTTTCACTGATCCACCTCCTCCCTGTAGGAACCAGTTGGTCCCCAACATTGTCTCACCACTGTAAGCCCTAAATATGTTGTAACAGAGAGAAGAATGTTGGTGAATATGTTTGTACCTCAAACAAATAAATAAAATTAAATGTATTTATAACGCCCTTCTTACATCAGCTGATATCTCAAAAATGCTGTACAGAACCCAGCCTAAAAACCCCAAACAGCAAGCAATGCAGGTGTAGAAGCACAGTGTCTAGGAAAACTCCCTAGAAAGGCCAAACTTAGGAAGAAACTCAGAGGAACCAGGCTAATGGGGTGGCCAGTCCTCTTCTGGCTGTGCCGGTGGAGATTATAACAGAACATGGCCAAGATGTTAAAATGATCATAAATGACCAGCATGGTCAAATAATAATAATCACAGTAGTTGTCGAGGTGCAGCAAGTCAGCACCTCAGAGTAAATGTCAGTGGGCTTTTTCATAGCCGATCATTGAGAGTATCTCTACCACTCCTGCTGTCTCTAGAGAGTTGAAAACAGCAGCAGAATTCAAGTACACACCCCAAAATACTCACAGTCGGTGGTGGAAAGTACTTAAGTAAAAATACTTTAAAGTACTACTTAAGTCGTTTTTTGGGAATCTGTACTTTTACTATTTATATTGTTGACAACTTTTACTTCACTTCATTCCTAAAGAAAATAATGTACTTTTACTCCATACATTTCCTGACACCCAAAAGTACTAGATACATTTTGAATGCTTAGCAGGACAGGAAACTGGTCCAATTCACACACTTATCAAGAGAACATCCCTGGTCATCCCTAATGCCTCCAATTTGGCAGACTCACTAAACACAAATGCTTAGTTTAAATTATGTCTGAGTGTTGAAGTGTCCCCTCGCTATCCGTAAAACAAGAAAGTCATGCTGTATGGTTTGATTAATATAAGGACTTTTAAATTATTTATACTTGGACTTTTAATTTTGATACTTAAGTATATGTGGATTCATTTCTGAAATACTTACTTTATGTCATCTCCGTTTTGATACTTAAGTATATGTGGATTCATTTCTGAAATACTTACTTTATGTCATCTCCGTTTTGATACTTAAGTATATGTGGATTCATTTCTGAAATACTTACTTTATGTCATCTCCGTTTTGAAGATGTCATATAATAGATCCTGTGCAACAAATCGTTTTTTTTACTCTGAACTTTTCCGGAGGACCTTACACAACACCAGGAAGCCGCAGGGAGAGAAGAGTTTCTTAAAAGAAAAGTTCAGTATTTTAACATTTGAAAACTAGCAATGGTGGAAACTCCCTCCGGCCAATGCCTACAACAACCCTATATGGTTTTAAATCCATGAAGGGGGAGTGCAAGTATCCAACACCCCACAGCAACTCGCCCAAGCTTTCCCCATTTCTCCTTCTCCCAAATCCAGTCAGCTGATGTTCTGAAGAGCTGCAAAATCTGGACCCCTACAAATCAGCTAGGCTAGACAAACTGGACCCTTTCTTTCTAAAATGATCTGCCGAAATTGTTGCCACCCCTATTACTAGCCTGTTCAACCTCTCTTTCGTGTCGTCTGAGATTCCCAAAGATTGGAAAGCAGCTGCGGTCATCCCCCTCTTCAAAGGGGGGGGACACTCTTGACCCAAACTGCTGCAGATCTATATCTATCCTACCCTGCCTTTCTAAGGTCTTCAAAGCCAATTCAACAAACAGATTACCAACCATTTTGAATCTCACCATACCCTCTCTGCTATGCAATCTGGTTTCAGAGCTGGTCATGGGTGCACCTCAGCCACGCCAAGGTCCTAAACGATATCTTAACCGCCATCGATAAGAAACATTACTGTGCAGCCGTATTCATTGATCTAGCCAAAGCTTTCGACTCTGTCAATCACCACATCCTCATCGGCAGACTCGATAGCCTTGGTTTCTCAAATGATTGCCTCGCCTGGTTCACCAACTACTTATCTGATAGAGTTCAGTGTGTCAAATCGGAGGGTCTGCTGTCCGGACCTCTGGCAGTCTCTATGGGGGTGCCACAGGGTTCAATTCTTGGACAATTCTTGATATCGCTCTTGCTGCTGGTGAGTCTCTGATCCACCTCTACACAGACGACACCATTCTGTATACTTCTGGCCCTTCTTTGGACACTGTGTTAACAACCCTCCAGGCAAGCTTCAATGCCATACAACTCTCCTTCCATGGCCTCCAATTGCTCTGAAATACAAGTAAAACTAAATGCATGCTCTTCAACCGATCGCTGCCTGCACCTGCCCGCCTGTCCAACATCACTACTCTGGAAGGCTCTGACTTAGAATACGTGGACAACTACAAATACCTAGGTGTCTGGTTAGACTGTAAACTCTCCTTCCAGACTCACATCAAACATCTCCAATCCAAAGTTAAATCTAGAATTGGCTTCCTATTTTGCAACAAAGCATCCTTCACTCATGCTGCCAAACATACCCTTGTAAAACTGACCATCCTACCAATCCTCGACTTCGGCGATGTCATTTACAAAATAGCCTTCAATACCCTACTCAACAAATTGGATGCAGTCTATTACAGTGCCATCCGTTTTGTCACCAAAGCCCCATATACTACTCACCATTGCGACCTGTACGCTCTCGTTGGCTGGCCCTCGCTTCATACTTGTCGCCAAACCCACTGGCTCCATGTCATCTACAAGACCCTGCTAGGTAAAGTCCCCCCTTATCTCAGCTCGCTGGTCACCATAGCATCGCCCACCTGTAGCATGCGCTCCAGCAGGTATATCTCTCTGGTCACCCCCAAAACCAATTCTTTCTTTGGCCGCCTCTCCTTCCAGTTCTCTGCTGCCAATGACTGGAACGAACTACAAAAATCTCTGAAACTGGAAATACTTATCTCCCTCACTAGCTTTAAGCACCAGCTGTCAGAGCAGCTCACAGATTACTGCACCTGTACATAGCTCACCTATAATTTAGCCCAAACAACTACCTCTTTCCCTACTGTATTTATTTATTTATTTTGCTCCTTTGCACCCCATTATTTTTATTTCTACTTTGCACATTCTTCCACTGCAAATCTACCATCCCAGTGTTTTACTTGCATATTGTATTTACTTTGCCACCATGGCCTTGTTTTCGCCTTTACATCCCTTATCTCACCTCACTTGCTCACATTGTATATAGACTTATTTTTCTACTGTATTATTGACTATATGTTTGTTTTACTCCATGTGTAACTCTGTGTCGTTGTATCTGTCGAACTGCTTTGCTTTATCTTGGCCAGGTCGCAATTGTAAATGAGAACTTGTTCTCAACTTGCCTACCTGGTTAAATAAAGGTGAAGGTAGGATGCAACAAAGGGACTGAACAACCTATACATTTATTCTAGTTATTCTATGGATTTATCAAATACGGTTATTGTTTTGTTGAATCAAATACGTTGTATCCGAATTTTGCCAGATATACTGTGAGAAATGTAATGGAGTAACATTGTAACAGTTACATTGTAACACAAATGCATTTGCTATCGACGTTACTTACTGTTTTCACGAGAGCGTCGTACAGCAAACATGGCGACCTCCAGTGGAAAAACCGTGGTATATTTTTCTTTCGAAATTCGAAATTGCTGCTTCAATTTTAACACAGTCTCGCAAATTTAACTGGCCAGGTAAAGCCAAGAGTTTAATTCGGCATGTTTTCTTTTCACGGTAATGTCAACGGGGTTGAGCTGCAGAGAAGGGCTGAGTCGTCCCTGAAATAGCTCCGCTAGTAGCAATGCGCTGCCTTGTCAACTAGCTCACATGTAAACTGTCATTGAAGTAAGACAGACAGCTAGCTAAGCAGCTAGTTGACTCTAGATATTGTTATTCTTGTCTCAACATGCATGCCATATTGGACATAGCTAGCTACATGAACATAATGGACATACAATTCGCAATATTTTGGTTGAATAGAACCGTAGTTAGCCAAGCCTCACAGAGCTTGTTTACATAGCTAGCTAACGTTTTACTATGTTAATCCAATGTTAGTCCCATTTACTAGTGGATTCCTTGCTGTCAAATGCACATCAGGTGGTCTATTTGTCAATGCCAAATCTCACCGTTTCAGACTAATTTAATGCACCTAAAAGACCAGACTGTCTATTAGCCCAGATAACTGACATTCATCCATCCCTGTGATACCAAGGCCCTGGGTTATTAAGCACCAGTTCTATACTACAGTATGTATCCTAACATAAGAACCTCCCCTCTCTCCCACACCTCAGGTGCTGTCCAGACAGCTATGTGTGAGTGCTGTTCTCCACAGGAAGAACCTGGCTGCAGCAGGCCCAGAGAAATTCTCAGAGGAGTTCATCAAGAAGCAGGTGGAGGAGTCCAACATCGGGAAGAGACATCTAGCCAACATGATGGGAGAGGACCCTGAGACCTTCACTCAGGGGGACATTAATGTAAGAAAGACTGCACTTATGTCTAACGAGGGGTGTACAACTCCTGTCTTTCATAGAGGGATGCAGTGGAAACCCTAGATGGATGTAGTGTAATGCAGTTTTTTGTCCTTACCCTACAATCAGAGACAGATTCATACCTCAATAAGTCTGTGTCCACCATCAACTCAATTGAGATATGCATTTGGCTAGGGAATGTTTAGAAAGGTGGCACCTTATTTGGAGTAGATCAATTATGCTTTCTTTCTCAGAGGAGATGTCACATGTCTTTAAGGTGGTTTTCCAGCCATATTAGTTTAATTCCCCAACAGTAGTTGAGAATCGTCTCTGGTCTGTCTCTGGTCTGTCTCCGCATGCCATCAGCAGCATCTGGTGGAGCCGATCACACAGACACACTCTAACAGTCACCAGCAGGGGCCAGCACTGTGTAATGTGCTGTGTCCACTGTATTAGCAACGCCTGATACACACACATCTCATGTTTTATTCATTACGAAGGAAGAATGCATTAGCTTCGTTTGCCCCACTCATTTAGTTTGATTTCCCATGATTCTTCACTTCCCGGCGGTCTCTAACCATCGTTCTATTTAATGAACAGAACTGTTAGCACTTACCAGTGGGCTGTGTAAAACAGTTTATGGTCATATGCATGTCCTTAAAACACCTAGGTGATGGGGTAAGGAAGTTTAATTGAAAATAACAGAAAGGCTGGCATACTGAATTTGCCCTCAATTACCACCTTTAATGACAACGTTTCGATCCAACACGGCTCTTCATCAGGTCAAGCAGACCGCGTTATCCATCCCTATATATCCACATTTTACCTCACATAGCCATTACACATACGACGCATAGTGGGTGTAGATGCTATACAAAATATGGCCATTCAAAAAACAACACTTTATGCATATTCAATAAACAGAGAGGTACATGTTGGCATCAATAATTACATTCATATGTACAATCAGGCCGGGTTGGAAGCTAGACAGCAGTAAGGGAATATTATGTTCAAAAGTGTAAAACACCCACCTACATTACCATGACATGTGGGATGCACGGTGGTCGTGCAAATCATTGCAGAGTGACCTACTTCAAACAACTTGTGTACCTCTACTATTCTGGTGTCCAGAAGATGTGCACACATATAGTCATTCTGAAAATAAACAATAAGACCTGGATCTGGTCACACAGACAGACTCAGCAGGGGCCAGCACTGTGTAATGTGCTGTGTCCACTGTATTAGCAACGCCTGATACACACACATCCCATGTTTTATTCATTACAAAGGAAGAATGCATTAGCTCCGTTTGCCCCACTCATTTAGTTTGATTTCCCATGATTCTTCACTTCCTGGCAGTCTCTAACCTTCATCCTATCTAATGAATAGAGCTGTTAGCAGTGGGCTGTGTAACAGGAAGTGACATGGAGCGTCCCGTCCTCAGATGAGTGGAGGAGGGAGAGATGGGGGGAATGGGGAGACTGGACAGGGGTGAGGGAAATTAGGGAGACGGGTGAGAGGAAACTGGAGGGAGACTGGAGAGGGAAATGAGGGAGACTGGACAGCGAATGGGGTACCACTGGAGGGGGAATTAGGGGAAAAGGAGGGGTAATGGGGACCACTGGAGGGGTAATTAGGGGAAAAGGAGGGTAATGGGGACAACTGGAGGGGTTAGGGGAAAAGGAGGGGTAATGGGGACCACTGGGGAAAAGGAGGGGTAATGGGGACCACTGGAGGGTAATTAGGGGAAAAGGAGGGGTAATGGGGACCACTGGAGGGGTAATTAGGGAGGGGTAATGGGGACCACTGGAGGGGTAATTAGGGAAAAGGAGGGGTAATGGGGACCACTGGAGAGGGGTAATTGGGGAAAGAAGGGTAATGGGGACCACTGGAGGGGTAATTAGGGGAAAAGGAGGGGTAATGGGGACCACTGGAGGGTAATTAGGGGAAAAGGAGGGGTAATGGGGACCACTGGAGGGGTGATGGGGAGAAAGGGAGGGTTGGGGACCACTGGAGGGGTAATTGAGGGGAAAAGGAGGGGTAATGGGGACCACTGGAGGGTAATTAGGGAGACTTGCGCCTGTGTGTTATTGTTGACTCTGGTTCAGTTGATGTGACATTCCTATTAGCGCAAACAATGCAAGTGTTGGCAGGTGAGATAATTAAGTGAAACTTAGTTTCTAAATTAGGCACTGGGCAGAAACTATTGTGTAGCAGTCTCTCTTTAAGTTGTTTTATTGACATCGATGGAGTTCAGACCGAGTGGAGGAATCTAGAGTGCTGTGAACAACACATTGAAATCTGTGGCAGGGAGATGGTCTCTCCTTTCCCCTCTCTCTGTCTCTCCCTAGGGGACTCTGCCATGTGCAGCCTAGGGTATGAAATTAACAAGGTGCTGCCTTCATCTGGCACAGTGTTCCACTCTCCTCCTCCCGTCTTCTTCTTTTTACCTCCCCTCACCTGCCTCTCTCTCTCTCTCTCTCTCTCTCTCTCTCTCTCTCTCTCTCTCTCTCTTTGATTCCCCTCGTCTTGACAATAAAAGGCTGCAGCATGCTCTCTCCTTCTGGCACCTGTTCCCTCTCTTAATTGAGCAGACAGAGTGAAGGAGGAAAATAGAGTTAAAGATGAGGGAGAGGAGGGATGAGCAGACTGGTTGGAGAAGAGTGGCAGGGTGGACACTACTGTCTGTCCCCCTCTCCTCCCACACACACACACCTTCAGAGTCTCCCCACACACACACAAACCTTTCAGACCCCCCAACACACACATGCCTTCAGCCCCACACACACACACACACACACCCTGTCAAGAGTAGTGCCATCTGTAGCAGCACTAATGACCTGGCTCCACTCTGCTGCCTTCACAAGGAGACTGGCTGTGAGTGTGTGAACTTAGGTGAACTGGTGACTCTAGTCTGTCCTCTGGTTCCTGTCACCTAGCTGTTTGTTTATTTCTGTCTCTCCTCTAACTTTCACTGTTGTTCTCTAGGAACTTCCCTCTAGCCTTTATCTGAACTCTTAAAAGACTTGAGTGTCTCCTCTCTAACCTGTTAGCTAGCCTGGCTGCTACTATCATTTATCCTGTTCAGAGCTGGCTGTTTAAACTAAATGTTTCTCCTGTTCAGAGCTGGCTGATTAAAAAAGGCTTTAGACTCTGTCAATCACCACATCGTCATCGGCAGACTCGATAGCCTTGGTTTCTCAAATGATTGCCTCACCTGGTTCACCAACTACTTCTCTGATAGAGTTCAGTGTGTCAAATCGGAGGGTCTGCTGTCCGGACTCTCTGGCAGTCTCTATGGGGGTGCCTCAGCGTTCAATTCTTGGACCGACTCTCTTCTGTATACATCAATGATGTCGCTCTTGCTGCTGGTGAGTCTCTGATCACCTCTACGCAGACGACACCACTCTGTATACCTTCTTTGGACACTGTGTTAACAACCTCCAGGCAGGCTTCAATGCCATACAACCCTCCTTCCGTGGCCTCCAATTGCTCTTAAATACAAGTAAAACTAAATGCATGCTCTTCCAACCGATCGCTGCCTGCACCTGCCCGCCCGTCCAACATCACTACTCTGGACGGCTCTGACTTAGAATATGTGGACAATTACAAATACTTAGGTGTCTGGTTAGACTGTAAACTCTCCTTCCAGATTCACGTCAAACATCTCAATCCAAAGTTAAATCTAATTGGCATCCTATTTTCACAACAAAAGCATCATTCTCCCAGATCCTCAACTTCGGCCAAGTCATTTACCAAAATAGCCTCCAATACCTATAATAAATTAGATGCAGTGTGCAATTTCATCATTTGTCACAAGCCCCATATACCCACCACTGCGACCTGTACGCTCTCGTTGGCTGGCCCTCGCTTCATACTTGTCGCCCAAACGCACTGGCTCCATGTCATCTACAAGACCCTGCTGAGTAAGTCCCCCTTATCTCACCTCCGCTGGTCACCATAGCAGCACCCACCTGTAGCACACAGGTATATCTCTCTGGTCACCCCCAAAACCAATTCTTCCTTTGGCCGCCTCTCCTTCCAGTTCTCTGCTAATGACTGGAACAAACTACAAAAATCTCTGAAACTGGAAACACTTATCTCCCTCACTAGCTTTAAGCACCAGCTGTCAGAGCAGATCACAGATTACTGCACCTGTACATAGCCCACCTATAATTTAGCCCAAACAACTACCTCTTTCCCTACTGTATTTATTTATTTTGCTCCTTTGCACCCCATTATTTCTATCTCTACTTTGCACATTCTTCCACTGCAAATCTACCATTCCAGTGTTTTACTTGCTATATTGTATTTACTTCGCCACCATGGCCTTTTTTGTCTTTACCTCCCTTATCTCACCTAATTTGCTCACATTGTATATAGACTTATTTTTCTACTGTATTATTGACTGTATGTTTGTTTTACTCCATGTGTAACTCTGTGTTGTTGTATGTGTCGAACTGCTTTGCTTTATCTTGGCCAGGTCGCAATTGTAAATGAGAACTTGTTCTCAACTTGCCTACCTGGTTAAATAAAGGTGAAATAAATACAATTAAAATTAAAAACTAAATGTTTCTCCCTGTTTAGAGCTGGCTGTTTAAAGGTTTCTCCCTGTTTAGAGCTGGCTGTTTAAAGGTTTCTCCCTGTTTAGAGCTGGCTGTTTAAAGGTTTCTCCCTGTTTAGAGCTGGCTGTTTAAATGTTTCTCCCTGTTTAGAGCTGGCTGTTTAAAGGTTTCTCCCTGTTTAGAGCTGGCTGTTTAAATGTTTCTCCCTGTTTAGAGCTGGCTGTTTAAATGTTTCTCCCTGTTTAGAGCTGGCTGTTTAAACTAAACGTTTCTCCCTCCATCTTTATGATGTGTTAATGATATTTGACTTCTCTCCTGTTTCTGTTCCAGAGAAGCATTGCATACCTGTTCCCGTCATACCTGTTCCCCTCATACCTGTTCCCCTCATACCCGTTCCCCTCCGGCCTGTTCCCCTCATACCTGTTCCCCTCATACCTGTTCCCCTCACACCTGTTCCCCTCATACCTGTTCCCCTCCAGCCTGTTCCCCTCATACCTGTTCCCCTCATACCTGTTCCCCTCATACCTGTTCCCCTCCAGCCTGTTCCCCTCATACCTGTTCCCCTCATACCTGTTCCCCTCATACCTGTTCCCCTCATACCTGTTCCCCTCCGGCCTGTTCCCCTCATACCTGTTCCCCTCATACCTGTTCCCCTCCGGCCTGTTCCCCTCATACCTGTTCCCCTCCGGCCTGTTCCCCTCATACCTGTTCCCCTCATACCTGTTCACCTCATACCTGTTCCCCTCATACCTGTTCCCCTCCAGCCTGGTCCCCTCCAGCCTGTTCCCCTCATACCTGTTCCCCTCATACCTGTTCCCCTCATACCTGTTCCCCTCCGGCCTGTTCCCCTCATACCTGTTCCCCTCATACCTGTTCCCCTCATACCTGTTCCCCTCATACCCATTCCCCTCCGGCCTGTTCCCCTCATACCTGTTCCCCTCATACCTGTTCCCCTCACACCTGTTCCCCTCATACCTGTTCCCCTCCAGCCTGTTCCCCTCATACCTGTTCCCCTCATACCTGTTCCCCTCATACCTGTTCCCCTCCAGCCTGTTCCCCTCATACCTGTTCCCCTCATACCTGTTCCCCTCATACCTGTTCCCCTCCGGCCTGTTCCCCTCATACCTGTTCCCCTCATACCTGTTCCCCTCCGGCCTGTTCCCCTCATACCTGTTCCCCTCCGGCCTGTTCCCCTCATACCTGTTCCCCTCATACCTGTTCCCCTCCAGCCTGGTCCCCTCCAGCCTGTTCCCCTCATACCTGTTCCCCTCATACCTGTTCCCCTCATACCTGTTCCCCTCATACCTGTTCCCCTCCGGCCTGTTCCCCTCATACCTGTTCCCCTCATACCTGTTCCCCTCATACCTGTTCCCCTCCGGCCTGTTCCCCTCATACCTGTTCCCCTCATACCTGTTCCCCTCATACCTGTTCCCCTCATGCCTGTTCCCCTCCATGCCTGTTCCCCTCATACCTGTTCCCCTCATACCTGTTCCCCTCATACCTGTTCCCCCGGCCTGTT
>NW_027036659.1:0-15241 GCF_034236695.1 Oncorhynchus nerka | reverse complement strand
CTCAACAAGAGAAATGAGCTTCCCACATACTCTCCCCTCATTTCCTGGTATCCATGACAATGACACATACACAGCTGCAGCAGCTCACAGCTTTTAATACACACACACACACACACCACACACACACACACACACACACACACACACACACACACACACTGCGTCCAGAACATAAAGTGTTACCAGCTGCAAGACTGAAAGATAGAGGAGAGAAAAGGGAGGGAGAGACTGGGGAGGGAGAGAAAAGGGAGGGAGAGACTGGGGAGGGAGAGAAAAGGGAGGGAGAGACTGGGGAGGGAGAGAAAAGGGAGGGAGAGATTGTGAAGGGAAAGAAAAAGGAGGGAGAGACTGGGGAGGGAAAGAGAAGGAGGGGAGAAGAAGGAGAGGGAGAAGGAGGAGACAGATAGAGAGGGATAGAGAGACAGATAGAGAGGGATAGAGAGACAGATAGAGAGGGATAGAGAGACAGATAGAGAGGGCTAGAAAGACAGATAGAGAGGGATAGAGAGACAGATAGAGAGGGATAGAGAGACAGATAGAGAGGGATAGAGACAGATAGAGAGGGATAGAGAGACAGATAGAGAGGGATAGAGAGAGAGATATACAGGGATAGAGAGACAGATAGAGAGGGATAGAGAGACAGATAGAGAGGGATAGAGAGAGAGATATACAGGGATAGAGAGACAGATAGAGAGGGATAGAGAGACAGATAGAGAGGGATAGAGAGAGAGATATACAGGGATAGAGAGACAGATAGAGAGGGATAGAGAGACAGATAGAGAGGGATAGAGAGACAGATAGAGAGGGATAGAGAGACAGATAGAGAGGGCTAGAAAGACAGATAGAGAGGGATAGAGAGACAGATAGAGAGGGATAGAGAGACAGATAGAGAGTGGATAGAGAGACAGATAGAGAGGGATAGAGAGACAGATAGAGAGGGATAGAGAGACAGATAGAGAGGGATAGAGAGACAGATAGAGAGGGATAGAGAGACAGATTGAGAGGGATAGAGAGACAGATAGAGAGGGATAGACAGACAGATAGAGAGGGATAGAGAGACAGATATAGAGGGCTAGAGAGACAGATAGAGAGGATAGAGAGACAGATATAGAGGGCTAGAGAGAGACAGATTGAGAGGGATAGAGAGACAGATAGAGAGGGATAGACAGGACAGATAGAGAGGGATAGAGAGACAGATATAGAGGGCTAGAGAGACAGATAGAGACGGTGTGACTCACGTCCAGGCCAGGGTTTCCAGGCTCTCCGTCATCTCCTTTGGGTCCCGGGGTTCCTCTTCCCGCCCTGGAAGGTCACAGGTCAGGGGTCAGAGACAGTTGTCATGGAAATCTATTG
This sequence comes from Oncorhynchus nerka, assembly GCF_034236695.1. Taxonomy (NCBI): domain Eukaryota; kingdom Metazoa; phylum Chordata; class Actinopteri; order Salmoniformes; family Salmonidae; genus Oncorhynchus; species Oncorhynchus nerka. The sequence continues at coordinate 13,888 of NW_027036659.1, read as the reverse complement.
ATGAATCAGACATTGGGCGAACCAGACCAAATACAACTGGCAAATCGTCATGTCTCGGATAAAGAAGGACTGTATCTTAAATGGCTCTCTATTCCCTATATAGTCATGATATGAGGCCTGGTCAAATGGCTCTCTATTCCCTATACCCAGATGAATACATCTACTCTAAAACCCAGATGAACCCAGATGAATACATCTCCTCTAAAACCCAGATGAATACATCTACTCTGAAACCCAGATGAACCCAGATGAATACATCTACTCTAAAACCCAGATAAACCCAGATGAATACATCTACTCTAAAACCCAGATAAACCCAGATGAATACATCTACTCTAAAACCCAGATGAACCCAGATGAATACATCTCCTCTAAAACCCAGATGAACCCAGATGAATACATCTACTCTAAAACCCAGATGAACCCAGATGAATACATCTACTCTAAAAGTAATTCACAGTCTGGGAAACAGTTACAGTAACACTAGTCATCATGACTGATTTGAGGTTAAAACTCAAAAATTGAAATGTCATGGTGTTTAAGCCTGCCATGTTTTTCACATCTAAAGTGCTCAGGTAAGCTCTTCTCAATTCATCTGGCACTGAGTTGAATAGGATCCATTCCTGGCATTACATCCTGGTACTGTGGTACTGTTAATGTTCTGTAGGACTACTGTTATACATCCTATACCAGGGTAGAGTAGTGTTTCCTGGTGTGTGTGACCGTGGTGGTATGAGGACCAGATTGGGAATTTAGTCAGGACACTGGGTTAACACCACCACTTATCTTATGATCAGTGACATGGGATCTTTAGTGACCACAGAGAGTCAGGCCACCCGTTTAACGTCCCATCCTGAAAGACAGCACCCTACACAGGACAATGTCCGCAGTCACTACCCTGGGATATTCCTATTTAAACCTACTGGCCCTCCAACACCACTTCCAGCAGCATCTGGTCTCCCATCCAGGGACCGACCAGGACCGACCCTGTTTAGTTTCAGAGGCAAGGCAGCATTGGGATGCAGGGTGGTATGCTACTTACAAAGTTCAGTGTCTTGGGACTGTGGATAGAGTCCTTGCCTCTGAACCAGAGAGACCCAGGTTGGAGTTCTGGCTAGGCTATCGACCTAACTCGCTACGGTACTATGATAGTGTGATATAGTGTGAGAGACTGCCTTGGGGCTGATTCTGAGGTGAAAGGTGAACTCACCGCTCTCCAATGCCCCTCGTGGGCCGGGTAACCCTGAGAGAGGAGAGGGATGTGTGAGACACGGTAGACGTGCAGACAGCACACACACGCACACACACACACACACACACACACACACACACACACACACACACACACACACACACACACACACACAAACACGCGCGCGCACGCACGCATACGCACGCACGCACGCATACGCACACACACACACACGCACGCACGCACGCATACACACACACACACACACACACACACACACACACACACACACACACACACACACACACACACACACACACACACACACACAAACACTACAATGAACCAAACAACAATACCTCAGACGTAACACAACTGTACCTGGAAACCATGGCAACCTTCAGTTCCATTTCCTGGTGCCCCATCTTCCCCAAACAGAAGAAACAGAACACTTCAGCCATCCCTCTATCTTATTTTCTTTCCCTCCCCCAAATGTTCTCTCTCTCTTCCTCTCACCCTATTTCCGATCTGGCCTCTGTCTCCAGGAGTTCTTGATTCCTCTTGGTCCTTTTGGGGCCCTGGGAAATGGAGTTTAGATAAGCGAGAGATGGGAAATGTAGTTTAGATAATAAGAAAGAGATGGGAAATGTATTTTAGATAAGAGAGAGGTGGAAATGTAGTAGATAAGAAAGAGTTGGGAAAGGTAGTTGTGATAAGAGGAGAAGGGAAATGTAGTTTAGACAGATAGGAAATCAGAGAGCGGAACATGAGAAATGAAGTTCAGATGTTAACGGAGGAAGACTTCCCTGACCACTTGACCTTTGACATAATTTAGCCAGAAACCTTTATCAATATCAAAAATATCCACCTGGTGCACGGCACACTGGTTGGAAAATAAGATGACAAAACCTGAAAGACTCCCAGCTTAGTGATGCCCGAGCTCTGGAAGCAAGCTGCCAGAAAATTGGAACGGAAATGGCGCCACACCAAACTGGAAGTCTTCCGACTAGCTTGGAAAGACAGTACCGTGCAGTATCGAAGAGCCCTCCTGCTGCTACACCAAACTGGAAGTCTTCCGACTAGCTTGGAAGGACGGTACCGGCAGTATCGAGAGCACTTACTGCTGCTACACCAAACTGGAAGTCTTCTCCGACTAGCTTGAAGGACGGTACCGTGCAGTATCGAAGAGCCTCTTACTGCTGCTCGATCATCCTATTTTTCCAACTTAATTGAGGAAAAATAAGAACAATCCGAAATTCCTTTTTGATACTGTCGCAAAAACTAACTAAAAAGCAGCATTCCCCAAGAGAGGATGGTTTCACTTCAGCAGTGATAAATTCATGAACTTCTTTGAGGAAAAGATAATGATTATTAGAAAGCAAATTATGGATTCCTCTTAAATCTGCGTATTCCTTCAATGCTCAGTTGTCCTGAGCCTGCACAACTCTACCAGGACCTAGGATCAAGGGAGACACGCAAGTGTTTTAGTACTATATCTCTTGACACAATGATGAAAATAATCATGGCCTCTAAACCTTCAAGCTGCAAACTGGACCCTATTCCAACTAAACTACTGAAAGAGCTGCTTCCTGTGCTTGTTCCTCCTATGTTGAACATAATAAACGGCTCTTCTATCCACTGGATGTGTACCAAACTCACTAAAAGTGGCAGTAATAAAGCCTCTTGAAAAAAGCCAAACCTTGACCCAGAAAATATAAAAACTATCGGCTTATATCAAATCTCCCATTCTTCTCAATTTTTTAGAAAAGGCTGTTTGCGCAGCAACTCACTGCCTTCCTGAAGACAAACAATGTATACGAAATGCTTCAGTCTGGTTTTTAGACCCCATCATAGCACTGAGACGGCACTTGTGAAGGTGGTAAATGACCTTTTAATGGCATCGGACCCGAGGCTCTGCATCTGTCTCGTGCTCTAGACCTTAGTGCTGCTTTGATACCATCGATCACCACATTCTTTTGGAGATTGAAAACCAAATTGGTCTACACGGACATGTTCTGGCCTGGTTTAGATCTTATCTGTCGGAAAGATATCAGTTTGTCTCTGTGAATGGTTTGTCCTCTGACAAATCAACTGTAAATTCTCGGTGTTCCTCAACGTTCGCTTTAGGACCAATATTGTTTTCACTACATATTTTACCTCTTGGGGATGTCATTTGAAAACATAATGTTAACTTTCACTGCTATGCGGATGACACACAGCTGTACATTTCAATGAAACATGGTGAAGCCCCCAAATTGCCCTCGCTAGAAGCATGTGTTTCAGACATAAGTGAAGTGGACGGCTGCAAACGGCTCTACTTTTAAACTCGGACAAAACAGAGATGCTTGTTCTAGGTCCCAAGAAACAAAGAGATCTTCTGTTGAATCTGACAATTAATCTTAATGGTTGTACAGTCGTCTCAAATAAAACTGTGAAGGACCTCGGCGTTACTCTGGACCCTGATCTCTCTTGAAGAACATATCAAGACTGTTTCAAGGACAGCTTTTTTCCATCTATTTAACATTGCAAAAATCTGAAACTTTCTGTCCAAAAATGATGCAGAAAAATGAATCCATGCTTTTGTTACTTCTAGGTTAGACTACTGCAATGCTCTACTTTCCGGCTACCCGGATAAAGCACTAAATAAACTTCAGTTAGTGCTGAATACGGCTGCTAGAATCCTGACTAGAACCCCAAAAATGTGATCATATTACTCCAGTGCTAGCCTCCTACACTGGCTTCCTATCAAGGCAGGGCTCATTTCAAGGTTTTACTGCTAACCTATAAAAGCATTACATGGGCTTGGTCCTACCTATCTCTCTGATTTGGTCCTGCCGTACATACCTACACGTACGCTACGGTCACAAGACGAGGCCTCCTAATTGTCACTAGAATTTCTAAGCAAACAACTGGAGGCAGGGATTTCTCCTATAGAGCTCCATTTTTATGGAACGGTCTGCCTACCATGTGAGAGACGCAACTCGGTCTCAACCTTTAAGTCTTTACTGAAGACTCATCCTTTCAGTGGGTCAAATTATTGAGTGCAGTCTGGCCCAGGAGTGTGAAGGTGAACGGAAAAGGCTCTGAGCAACGAACTGCCCTGCTCTCTCTGCCTGGCCGGTTCCCCTCTTCCACTGGGATTCTCTGCCTCTAACCCTATTACAGGGGCTGAGTCACTGCTTACTAGTGCTCTTTCATGCAGTCCCTAGGAGGGGTGTGTCACGGAGTGGGTTGAGGACTGATGATCTTCCTGTCTGGGTTGGCGCTCCCCCTTGGGTTGTGCCGTGGCGGAGATCTTTGTGGGCTATACTCGGGCCTTGTCTCAGGATGGTAAGTTGGTGGTTGAAGATATCCCATCCCTCTAGTAGTGTGGGGCTGTGCTTTGGCAAAGTGGGGTGGGGTTATCCTTCCTGTTTGGCCTGTCCTGGGGTATCATCCGGTGGGGCCACAGTGTCTCCTGACCCCTCCTGTCTCAGCCTCCAGTATTTATGCTGCAGTAGTTTATGTGTCAGGGGGCTAGGGTCAGTTTATTATATCTGGAGTACTTCTCCTGTCCTATCCGGTGTCCTGTGTGTGATTTTAAGTATGCTCTCTTTAATTCTCTCTCTCTCTTTCTTTCTCTCTCTCGGAGGACCTGAGCCCTAGGACCATGCCTCAGGACTACCTGGCATGATGACTCCTTGCTGTCCCCAGTCCACCTGGCCGTGCTGCTGCTCCAGTTTCAACTGTTCTGCCTGTGATTATTATTTTTGACCATGCTGTCATTTATGAACATTTGAACATCTTGGCCATGTTCTGGCTATAATCTCCACCCGGCACAGCCAGAAGAGGACTAGCCACCCCACATGCCTGGTTCCTCTCTGGGTTTCTTCCTAGGTTTTCGCCTCTCTAGGGAGTTTTCCTATTACCGCTTCAACACCTGCATTGCTTGCTGTTTGGGGTTTTAGGCTGGGTTTCTGTACAGCACTTTGAGATATCAGCTGATGTAAGAAGGGCTCTATAAATACATTTGATTTGGATTTGATTTGATTCATGTGATGAGACTCCCAGCTTAGTGATGCAGGTGATGAGACTCCCAGCTTAGTGATGCAGGTGTGATAAGACTCCCCAGCTTAGTGATGCAGGTGTGATGAGACTCCCAGCTTAGTGATAAATGTGTGATGAGACTCCCAGCTTAGTGATAAATGTGTGATAAGACTCCCAGCTTAGTGATAAATGTGTGATAAGACTCCCAGCTTAGTGATAAATGTGATAAGACTCCCAGCTTAGTGATGCAGGTGTGATAAGACTCCCAGTTTAGTGATAAATGTGTGTGATGAGACTCCAGCTTAGTGATAAATGTGTGTGAGACAAATACATGTGTTAACTAGATGACGGAATGGATAAAGAAATTGATTGATTAGTTTCCCAACCTCTGGTCCGGCGCCCTCATCTCCTCTATATCCTGCAGACCCGCCTGCCGATGTCACCTAAACACACACAGCAAAACTGTTAGACTTACAACACACACACACATAGCTCGCCCTAAGACACAGTCGTAAAAAGTTTGTAATTATAACACCATTTAATTATGTAACAAACGTAGGGAAGCAGAAACAGTGTAGACAGGAAGTAGGAAGTAGAAACAGTGTAGACAGGAAGTAGGAAGTAGAAACAGTGTAGACAGGAAGTAGGAAGTAGAAAACAGTGTAGACAGGAAGTAGGAAGCAGAAACAGTGTAGACAGGAAGTAGGAAGCAGAAACAGTGTAGACAGGAAGTAGGAAGCAGAAACAGTGTAGACCGGAAGTAGAATGCAGAAACAGTGTAGACAGGAAGTAGGAAGCAGAAACAGTGTAGACAGGAAGTATGAAGCAGTGGGCGCGTTCGAGCGGATCACTTTTGTCAAGTCGTCGCTATCGTTGGCCACAGCCTTTCAAAGTGTTGCATTATGGAGATAAAAATGGTCAGAGTAAAGCATACGGTGCATTCAGAATGAATTCACACCCCTTGACTTAATCCACATGTTGTTGTGTTACGGCATGAATTTAACATTTAGATTTTTGATCACTGGCCTACACATCAAATCACATTGTATTTTGTCACATGCACCAAATACAACAGGTGTAGACCTCACAGTGAAATGCTGACTGAAAAGCCCTTAACCAACAGGTGTAGACCTCACAGTGAAATGCTTACTGACAAGCCCTTAACAGGTGTAGACCTCACAGGTGTACTGACCCTCACTGTGACCTCAATGCTGACTGACAAGCCCTTAACCAACAGGTGTAGACCTCACTGTGAAATGCTGACTGACCAGCCCTTAACCAACAGGTGTAGACCTCACAGTGAAATGCTGACTGACAAGCCCTTAACCAACAGGTGTAGACCTCACAGTGAAATGCTGACTGACAAGCCCTTAACCAGCAGGTGTAGACCTCACAGTGAAATGCTTACTGACAAGCCCTTAACCAACAGGTGTAGACCTCACAGTGAAATGCTTACTGACAAGCCCTTAACCAACAGGTGTAGACCTCACAGTGAAATGCTGACTGAAAAGCCCTTAACCAACAGGTGTAGACCTCACAGTGAAATGCTGACTGACAAGCCCTTAACCAACAGGTGTAGACCTCACAGGAAATGCTGACTGACAAGCGCTTAACCAACAGGTGTAGACCTCACAGTGAAATGCTTACTGACAAGCCCTTAACCAACAGGTGTAGACCTCACAGTGAAATGCTGACTGACAAGCCCTTAACCAACAGGTGTAGACCTCACAGTGAAATGCTGACTGACTTGGCCCTTAACCAGCAGGTGTAGACCTCACTGTAAAATGCTATTTATGACCCTTAACCAGCAGGTGTAAGGGCCTCACAGTGAAATGCTGACTGACAAATGCCTTGGCAGGTGTAGACCTCACAGTGAAATGCTTACTGACAAGCCCCATAACCAACAGGTGTAGACCTCACAGTGAAATGCTGACTGGCAGCCCTTAACCAACAGTGCTAGACCTCACAGTGAAATCTTACTGAAGCCCTTAACCAACAGGTGTAGACCTCACAGTGAGTGCTGACTGACGAAGCCCTTAACCAACAGGTGTAGACCTCCTGGTAAATGCTGACTGACAAGCCCTTAACCAACAGGTATAGACCTCACAGTGAAATGCTGACTGACAAGCCCTTACTTCCAACAGGTCAGGCCTACGGTGAAATGCTGACTGACAAGCCCTTAACCAACAGGTGTAGACCTCACAGTGAAATGCTGACTGACAAGCCCTTAACCAACAGGTGTAGACCTCACAGTGAAATGCTGACTGACCAGCCCTTAACCAACAGGTGTAGACCTCACAGTGAAATGCTGACTGACAAGCCCTTAACCAACAGGTGTAGACCTCACAGTGAAATGCTGACTGACAAGCCCTTAACCAACAGGTGTAGACCTCACAGTGAAATGCTGACTGACAAGCCCTTAACCAACAGGTGTAGACCTCACAGTGAAATGCTGACTGACAAGCCCTTAACCAACAGGTGTAGACCTCACAGTGAAATGCTGACTGACCAGCCCTTAACCAACAGGTGTAGACCTCACAGTGAAATGCTGACTGACAAGCCCTTAACCAACAGGTGTAGACCTCACAGTGAAATGCTGACTGACAAGCCCTTAACCAACAGGTGTAGACCTCACAGTGAAATGCTGACTGACAAGCCCTTAACCAACAGGTGCAGTTAAGGAAAATCAGTGTTAAGAAAGTATTTACTAAATAAACTGAAGTAAAAAATGAAGAAAGAAAAAAGAAAATAAATATAAATAATAAAATATAAAAATAAATAATTGAAGAGCAAAAATCAGATAACAGTATCGAGGCTATATACAGGTGGTACAGAGTCAATGTGCGGGGGCATCCGGTTAGTCGAGGTAGTTGAGGTAATATGTAGATGTAGGTAGAAGTAAAGTGACTATGCATAGATAATAACAGAGAGTAGCAGCAGTGTAAAAGAGGGAGGGGCAATGCAAATTGTCTGGGTGGCCATTTAGCTGTTCAGCAGTTTTATGGCTTGGGGGTAGAAGCTGTTGCTGCTTGCCGTGCAGTAGCAGAGAGAACAGTCTATGACTTCGGTGACTGGAGTCTTTGACAATTTTCTGGGCCTTCCTCTGACACCGCCTGGTATAGAGGTCCTGGATGGCAGCAAGCTTGGCCCCAGATGTACTGGGTCGTACACAATACCCTCTGTAGTGCCTTGTGGTTGGCTGAATAGTTTCCATACCAGGCATTGATGAAACCAGTCAGGATGCTCTCGATGGTTCAGCTGTAGAACTGTTTGAGGATCTGAGGACCCATGCCAAATCTTTTCAATCTGTTGAGGGGGAACAGGCATTATCGTGTTCTCTTCACAACTGTCTTGGTGTGTTTGGACCATGATAGTTCATTGGTGATGTGGATATCAAGGAACTTGAAGCTCTCAACCTGCTCCACTACAGCCCCGTTGATGAGAATGGGGACGTACTCGGTGCTCCTTTTTCCTGTAGTCCACGATCATCTGTTTTGTCTTGATCACATTGAGGGAGAGGAGAGGTTGTTGTCCTGGCACCACACAGCCAGGTCTCTGACCTCCTCCCTATATGTCTCATCGTTGTCAGTGATCGCTGAAGTTGGAGACTTTTATCTCCTCACCAACTTCAAACATCAGCTATCCGAGCAGCTAACCGATCGCTGCAGCTGTACATAGTCTATTGGTAAATAGCCCACCCATTTTCACCTACCTCATTCCCATACTGTTTTTATACTGTTTTTAATTTATTTACTTTTCTGCTCTTTTGCACACCAATATCTCTACCTGTACATGACCATCTGATCATTTATCACTCCAGTGTTAATCTGCAAAATTGTATTATACGCCTACCTCCTCATGCCTTTTGCACACATTGTATATAGACTGCCCATTTTTTTCTACTGTGTTATTGACTTGTTAATTGTTTACTCCATGTGTAACTCTGTGTTGTCTGTTCACACTGCTATGCTTTATCTTGGCCAGGTCGCAGTTGCAAATGAGAACTTGTTCTCAACTAGCCTACCTGGTTAAATAAAGGTGGAAAAAAAAAAAAAAAAAAAAATCAGGCCTACCACTTTTGTGTCGTTGGCAAACTTAATGATGGTGTTGCTGTCTTGGCCATGCAGTCGTGGGTGAACAGGAAGTACAGGAGGGGACTGAGCACCACCCATGAGCGGCCCCTGTGTTGAGGATCAGTGTGGCAGATGTGTTGTTGCCTACCCTCACCACTTGGGGGTTGCCCGTCAGGGTGTCCATGATCCAGTTGCAGAGGGAGGTGTTTTGTCCCAGGGTCCTTAGCTTAGTGATGAGCTTTGAGGGCACTATGATGTTGAACGCTGAGCTGTAGTCAATGAATAGCATTCTTACGTAGGTGTTCCGTTTGTCCAGGTGGGAAAGGGCAGTGTGGAGTGCAATAGAGACTGCATCATCTGTGGATCTGTTGGGGTGGTATGTGAATTGGAGTGGGTGTTTATGTGAGACATGACCAGCCTTTCAAAGCACTTCATGGCTACAGATGTGAGTGCTACGGGTCGGTATTCATATAGGCAGGTTACCTTGGTGTTCATGGGCACATGAAACATGTTGGTATTACAGACTTGGTCAAGGACAGGTTGAAAATGTCAGTGAAGACACTTGCCAGTTGGTCAGCGCATGCTCGGAGTACATCTGTCTGGCCCTGCGGCCTTGTGAATGTTGACCTGTTTAAAGGTCTTACTCACTGCGGCTATGGAGAGCGTGATCACAGTCATCCAGAACAGCTGGTGCTCTCATGCATGTTTCAGTGTTGATTGCCTGGAGGCGAGCATAGAAGTCATGTAGCTCGTCTAGTAGGCTCGTGTCATTGTCTTTGTAGTCTGTAATAGTTTGCGAGCCCTGCCACATCCGACGAGCGTTGTAGCCGGTGTATCTGATAATCTATCATTTGTTTTCGATCTTAGTCCTGTATTGACACTTTCCTTGTTTGATGGAAGTTCAAGATTCTTGCAGCTGCAGCTCATTCAAGGGTTTTTCTTTATTTTTTTACTATTTTCTACACTGTAGAATAATAGTGAAGACATCAAAACTATGAAATAACACATATGGAATCATGTAGTAAGCAAGAAAGTGTTTTATATTTTAGATTCTTCAACGTAGCCACCCTTCGTCTTGATGACAGCTTTGCACACTCTTGGCATTCTCTCAGCTGGCCCCACTACAGTTCTTAATGCTCTTGAAGAGTTCCTCATATGCTGAGCACTTGTTGGCTGCTTTTCCTTCACTCTGCTGTCAGCTCATCCCAAACCATCTCAATTGAGTTGAGTCTCAGAGTGATTGTAACAGAGCCAGGTCATCTGATGCAGCCTCCTTCACTCCTCCTTCTAGATCCAAATAGCGCTTACACACAGCCTGGAGGTGCTGGTGATTAATGTCTGAGAAAAACAAATGATACTCCCACTAAGCACAGCTGAATGGATGGTGTGTCGCTGCAGTGCTGTAGTAGCCAAGCTGATTAAAAGTACACAGAATTCTAAAGAAATCACTGAGAGTGTCACCAACAAGCACCCCCACACCATCACACCTCCTCCTCCATGCTTCCACGGTCAAATGTTCGTTTTGGTTCCAACACCATGGTTCCAACCGCCAACCTCCATTTCTTTGTGGGACGCAGAGTAGGATCTCTGGAAGCAACGTCAACATAAGAACTGTTGGTGGGGAAGCCTTACACGCCTAAGATCACCATGCGCAGCCAAGAGTAAGCTGGAGTGGTGTAAAGCTCCGCTGCCATCGGACTCTGGAGCAGTGAAACACGATCTCTGGAGTGATGAATCACGCTTCACTGTCTGGCAGTCAAAGGATGAATCTGGGTTTGGCAAATGCCAGGAGAACACTACCAGCCCTAATGCATAGGTGCAAGCTGAGGCTGTTTTCACGCCCCCTTAGTTCCAGTGAAGGAAATCTTAACACTACAACATACAATGAAATTCTAGATGATTCTGTACTTCCAACTTTGTGGCAACAGTTTGGGAAGGCACTTTCCTGTTTCAACAATGCCCCCATGGAAAAAGCGAGGTCCATACAGAAATGGTTTGTCAAGATCGGTATGGAAGAACTTGACTAGCCTGCACAGAACCTTGACCTCAACCCCATCACCTTTGTGTGCATTGGAATGCCGACTGCGAGCCAGGCCTAATCTCCCAACATCAGTCCCCGACCTCACTAATGCTCTTGTGACTGAATGGAAGCAAGTCCCCGCAGCAATGTTCCAACATCTAGTGGAAAGCCTTCCCAGAAGAGTGGAGGATGTTATAGCAGCAATGTTCCATCATCTAGTGTAAAGCCTTCCCAGAAGAGTGGGGGCTGTTAGCAGCAAAGGGGGGGACCAACTCCATATTAATACCCATGATTTTGGAATGAGATGTTGTTCGAGCAGGTGTCCACATACTTATGGTCATGTCGCGTACAAACTCTCCAACCCCAAAAGGACTGAGGTGTTGATGTTATACTAAACTAAATTATAAAATATACATACCACAAAATACAATTGGCTATTCTTAAACTCTTCAAGATTATGCTCAGCTCTGGCATCTTCCCCAATATTTGGAACTAAGGTCTGGCCACCCCAATCCACAAAAGTAAGGACAAATTTGATCACAATAATTACTCAGGAATGTGCGTCAACAGCAACCTTAGACAAATCCTCTGCAGTATCATCAACAGCAGACTCCAACATTTCCTCAGTGAAAACAATGTCCTGAGCAAATCTTACCAAAATACCGTACGACAGACCACGTAATATACACCCTGCACACCCTTACTGACAAACAAACCAAAACAGACAAAGCCTTCTCATGCTTTGTTGATTTCACGAGGGTCTTCTATACAATATGGAAGGAATGTGATGTACAAAAACAAAAAAGCAACGTACACAAACAACAAATATGCAAATAGACACCCACATGTCTTTCCTGAGGTCTGGGGGGTGAAACAAGGATGCAGCTTGAGGCCCACCCTCTTCAAAATACAGAGCAGCTTGAGGCCCACCCTCTTCAACATAGAGAGCAGCTTGAGGCCCACCCCTTCAACATAGAGAGCAGCTTGAGGCCCACCCTCTTCAACATAGAGAGCAGCTTGAGGCCCACCCTCTTCAACGTACAGAGCAGCTTGAGGCCCACCCCTTCAACATAGAGAGCAGCTTGAGGCCCACCCTCTTCAACATAGAGAGCAGCTTGAGGCCCACCCTCTTCAACATAGAGAGCAGCTTGAGGCCAACCCTCTTCAACATACAGAGCAGCTTGAGGCCCACCCACTTCAACATAGAGAGCAGCTTGAGGCCCACCCTCTTCAACATACAGAGCAGTTTGAGACCCACCCTCTTCAACATAGAGAGCAGCTTGAGGCCCACCCTCTTCAACATAGAGAGCAGCTTGAGGCCCACCCCCTTCAACATAGAGAGCAGCTTGAGGCCCACCCTCTTCAACATAGAGAGCAGCTTGAGGCCCACCCTCTTCAACATAGAGAGCAGCTTGAGGCCCACCCTCTTCAACATAGAGAGCAGCTTGAGGCCCACCCTCTTCAACATAGAGAGCAGCTTGAGGCCCACCCCCTTCAACATAGAGAGCAGCTTGAGGCCCACCCTCTTCAACATAGAGAGCAGCTTGAGGCCCACCCTCTTCAACATAGAGAGCAGCTTGAGACCCACCCTCTTCAACATAGAGAGCAGCTTGAGGCCCACCCTCCTGGGGATCTAATTAGTAGCTGCTGCTTTATCTAATGGGGGGGATCTAATTAGTAGCTGCTGCTTTATCTAATGGGGGGGGATCTAATTAGTAGCTGCTGTTTTATCTAATGGGGGATCTAATTAGTAGCTGCTGTTTTATCTAATGGGGATCTAATTAGTAGCTGCTGTTTTATCTAATGGGGGGATCTAATTAGTAGCTGCTGTTTTATCTAATGGGGGGGATCTAATTAGTAGCTGCTGTTTTATCTAATGGGGGGATCTAATTAGTAGCTGCTGTTTTATCTAATGGGGGGGGATCTAATTAGTAGCTGCTGTTTTATCTAATGGGGGGGATCTAATTAGTAGCTGCTGTTTTATCTAATGGGGATCTAATTAGTAGCTGCTGTTTTATCTAATGGGGGGATCTAATTAGTAGCTGCTGTTTTATCTAATGGGGATCTAATGAGTAGCTGCTGTTTTATCTAATGGGGGATCTAATTAGTAGCTGCTGTTTTATCTAATGGGGGGGATCTAATTAGTAGCTGCTGTTTTATCTAATGGGGATCTAATTAGTAGCTGCTGTTTTATCTAATGGGGGATCTAATTAGTAGCTGCTGTTTTATCTAATGGGGATCTAATTAGTAGCTGCTGTTTTATCTAATGGGGGGGGGATCTAATTAGTAGCTGCTGTTTTATCTAATGGGGGGATCTAATTAGTAGCTGCTGTTTTATCTAATGGGGATCTAATTAGTAGCTGCTGTTTTATCTAATGGGGATCTAATTAGTAGCTGCTGTTTTATCTAATGGGGGATCTAATTAGTAGCTGCTGTTTTATCTAATGGGGGATCTAATTAGTAGCTGCTGTTTTATCTAATGGGGATCTAATTAGTAGCTGCTGTTTTATCTAATGGGGATCTAATTAGTAGCTGCTGTTTTATCTAATGGGGATCTAATTAGTAGCTGCTGCTTTC
>NW_027036658.1:0-15234 GCF_034236695.1 Oncorhynchus nerka | reverse complement strand
ATGTAAATGTAGGGCACTATACAGTATAGGAATGTACCACCTAATATACCACCTAGCCCTGGTCAGGCGTTGGGCACTATACAGTGTAGGAATATACCACCTATTATACCACCTAGCCCTGGTCAGGCGTAGGGCACTATACAGTGTAGGAATATACCACCTAATATACCACCTAGCCCTGGTCAGACGTAGGGCACTATACAGTATAGGAATATACCACCTATTATACCACCTAGCCCTGGTCAGACGTAGGGCACTATACAGTGTAGGAATATACCATCTAATATACCACCTATTATACCACTAGCCCTGGTCAGACGTAGGGCACTATACAGTGTAGGAATATACCACCTAATATACCACCTAGCCCTGGTCAGACGTAGGGCACTATACAGTATAGGAATATACCACCTATTATACCACCTATTATACCATCTAATATACCACCTAGCCCTGGTCAGACGTAGGGCACTATACAGTGTAGGAATATACCATCTATTATACCACCTATTCACTGGAGAAGGGGAAAGAGTTGAAATATCACACCAGTGTGATGTTGTTATTGGCTTGGTATCTGTGGAGTATATCAGTCAAATAGAGTGGCTGAAAATAACATAGTAAAAATGCTGACATATATCACAACCCGTGGCTCTACCAGTCAAAATGAATTACAGACCTGCTAGTGTACATGGATCAACTAGATCCATTCCACTCCACTAGCTTTATTGATTTTTTTTGATCCAGTCTTGAGCTCTGCCTGGGCTCCTGAGCTGTCATTATTCAAGTATGGTGCTACTTTAAGTCCCATACAGTATATATGTATGTGTGAAGGTGATGTCATGAAAACAGATGAATGTTTTATGAGTCAAGAAATAGCATGGAAAACAATCCTATGGAGAGTTTGTTAAAACTGCTTTGCCATGGCTTTGAAGCTTGTCTTTCTATTCTTGTTATTAATCTAATTTTGGTCTCTCTCTCTCTCTTTCTCTCTCTCTCGCTCCTCTCCATCTCTCGCTCTCTCTCACTCTCTTTTCTCGCTCCTCTCCATCTCTCTCACACTCCTCCTCATCTCTCTCTCATCTCTCTCCTCTCCTCTCCATCTCTCTCACTCCTCTTCATCTCTCTCTCTCTCTCTCTCTCTCTCCATCTCTCTCTTTCCTCTCCATCTCTCTCCTCTCCATCCCTCTCTCTCTCCCCCTCTCTCTCTCTCTCCTCCTCTCTCTCTCTCTCTCTCTCTCTCTCTCTCTCTCTATCTAAATCCATCTGTTAACCTATCTTACCCAACATTAAAGCCTGTAACATAACCACCACTCTGTATGTAATCTGTCCTGTGTTACGTGTTTTTCCCTGCGGTTTGTTGGTGTTCTCTCCCTTTCTCCACCATTTAGCTTTCGCCCCCTTTCACCAAACACATGTTCCTACCTGGAAACACCATTTGAGCTGAGTCTCAAACAACAATAACACATACCCAGGCTAAAAGACAGTAATAGCGTTTTAATTGAAACCCCAAGTCACCCTTCCCCTTTCTCTGTCTCTGGTAATCTTTGTTCTCTCTGTCCACTTCCAAGACACCCAAGGAATAGAATGAGCTCGAGAAGGAGGGAGAGAGTGAGTGCCCGGCAGTCCAGTGGTGGTCACCCTGCCAAGCACTGACTGAGAGTCGTAGGAGAGGGGCGTGCACTGGCAGGTTGCCCCTCGGCCTCGCACCACTTGGTACTGTAGGGGCAGCTGAGGCAGTGAGTGAAGTGAGTGAAGATTAAAATGCTACCCCTCCCCTCACACCCCCAACACTTGACAGGTCTTTGGGTGGGGTGGGTGAGCGGCTGGCCCGGGCGGCTGCAGCCCCCTCTTAACCCACGCTCAGGGCACCTGACCCTGGGTAAACTTACACATGCCTGAGGCTCTCTGGACGTAGATGGACGTGCTGTGTGTTGTGACACCGAGTGTGTTCTGACCTCACAGCAACGGGTATGGCACACTGCCCTATGTCCCCCATCACTTCCAAATCAACATTTCTAGTACCCAAGCATCTGACCAAGGACCTGCTGGCATTCGTTACTGTCGAAAACACCTGGGTTCAATTACAATTTTAAATCTTTCAAACACTCTTAGCGTTTGCTTTAGCCTGCCTGGAGTGCCATATGGGTGGCTTCTGCACCAGTCAAGCTCAATCAAGAACAGATAATGCATTTTAAATGATATAAAATATTGTTTGGACCCAGGTCTGATGTTTCAGGGTGTTGGTGGTGATATTGTCATGGGCAGCACTTCACGCCCAAGGTGTGGCTGGTGTGATGTTAAACTGTGGGAGTAATGATAGTATTATCTGTGGTGTGTTTGAGCACAAACAACATAATGTTGTGTCCCAGTTATCACATTGACATCAAAATGAAATAAAAACATGACACTCAAGCTGGTCTCTTATAACTCTAAGGAGTTGTGCACACGCATGCTGAAACACATGCACACACATGGCAATTAAAGGCCTGTATTCAGGAGTACACTCACAGGTCATATTGAACACGCCTTGACAAGGCTGGTCATTTCTCTAGGAGCATGGATCAATTCCAGGCCGCCCTTTTTCTCTCATCACTCCTTCCCTCCTGCTTTCCTCCTTGCCTCTAAAATGTCCAGCTGTTCCAAGTGGAGACAGCTGCGTTTTGGAGTGGAACCAATCAGCTGTCAGAGGAGAGAGGGGTGACGGAGGTGGGGGATGAGGGTTTAGGGGGTGAGTGGGGCAAGAGGGGATGTGGTCCCAGGGAGAGGCCTCTGGCTCTGTCCGCCTCTCTGAGGTAGTGGTGGTGGGGAGGGAGAGGGTGGTGTGTTGGAGCAAGGGAGGGTGGAGGTCTAAAAATGCTGACAGACAGCAGTTTTGAGGCCAAGGAGAGGTGGGGCTGCCAGCTGTCCTTGTGCGTCCAGACAGTCCCTCTCGTCCCTCTCACTAGACCGTTGAGTTGGGCAGCAGGTCAACTCACTGGTTTGACCAATAAAATGTCTCCTGAGTCCATAAGGAGTATGAACTTTATTTCTTTATTTCTAAGAGTGCTGTGGGTAACACGGTCTAAAGACACTGTCTGTCTGTCTGTCTGTGTGTCTGACTGTCTCTGTCTGTCTGTGTGTGTGTCTGACTGTCTGACTGTCTCTGTCTGTCTGTCTGTCTGACTGTCTCTGTCTGTCTGTCTGTCTGCCTGCCTGCCTGCCTGTCTGTGTGTGTGTGGAGACAGACAGATCACCTTGAACTGAGCTAAGTAATTCAAAGAAAACATATAAAAACAAAGTAACGGAGGTTAAAAAAGCACTCAATCACCTGCATGGCTTGTAAACATTGTGTTTACTTGATAGCTACCTACACAAATAGCTAGCTAGAACAAAGTGTTAATAAGATTTAAAAGCAATACAAATAAAAGTTGTCCAATAAGCATCTACAGTAGATGGGCTTGTTCATTTGTCTGTGATATGCCATTAGCTTTCCCATTGTTTTACCACTGTGATGCCTGGAGCAACATCAACAAAAACACTAAACACATTAATGTGAAATTAAAATATAGTGAACATGAACATGCTAATTGAACGCTCTTTCTTTTGCCTTTACAATTCCAAATGTAATGTCTGGCCTGTAGCTCCCTCTGGTGGCGCTTTACTAAAATCACATTCAAATCACTGTAAAACTTCAATAGACTGATTCTAATGACCAATCGACAATACAATCATAGTTTATCAGGTGAAGTCTTCATTGTTCCAACTGTATTAAGTTATCATGCAGATATAACGTGGTTAACAGATCCATGGCTCTGCGTGGTAGTCTAGGATACAGTCTGAACACAGTTTATGTTGAAATAGTATGGCTGGTGTGCAGGTAAACGTTGAGCACTAATTAAATTCTCCTATTCGGGATGAATTTAGTTCTGTGGATTACGTTATCTTGGTTTTTGAGTAAAGAAAATACTTGCGAAATGTGTGTCTGCTTATTCAAAAAGTTGTGTTGGTTATTAACATAGGAACCATAGCAAATGGGTACCACTTTGACTTGTGAATTTACATATGCATTCATGTTGAATAGCCATAGACTATGAATCACTTTGAGATTAGATCACCGTGCTGCGCATGTGCAGTGTTAAAGCAAGTTCCTTTCCATTCAAGAACTGTAGGCTACAGCCAGCTGGTAGTTACCACAGCCATAAAGTCATAATTATGGCCATACCTCGCCTATTTCTAAATGTATCTTCTTAAAATCTGATTTTAAACCTAACCCGAACCTTTAATTAAGACCAAAAATACAAAATACAATTTTTACGATAGGCCTATAGCCAATTTGACTTTGTGGCTGTGGTAACGCGCCTTGATAGCCCAGAACAACAAGAACAATAATGATTGTTCACTCACTGGCATAAGGGCATGTGTGCATAGTTAACTGATTGATTCTTGATGAACATTTTAAAAGTATTACTCTTGTCATCCGGCAGGGTAGCCTAGTGGTTAGAGCGTTGGACTAGTAACCGAAAGGTTGCAAGTTCAAATCCCCGAGCTGACAAGGTACATATCTGTCGTTCTGCCCCTGAACAGGCTGTTAAACCCACTGTTCATAGGCCGTCGTTGAAAATAAGAATTTGTTCTTAACAGACTTGCCTAGTAAAATAAAGGTAAAATAAAAAAAATAACTGGTAGGTCTACTTTACTGACAACAACAATTGGCCACTTAACGGGCGCATACCAGGAAAAACTATGAGTTTGAAAGATAATTAATAATAATTGTTTGTTTTCAGAAACGGATACTGTTTTAGCCTAAACAGCTCAGCATTGCTCCACTTTCCAGAAAGCCGGTGGATTTATTTGAAAGGGCAGCGGGCGCTTTCCATGGTGCTGAATGGCTGTTAAAATGCAGTGTTCCTTTGAAAGTGTTTCAGAATTCCTACAAGCAACCCGCGAAATGTTGTCCAACAGCGCTCGAAACTTCGCTTATCTTCTCGCTCACCGCACACGCTCGAAAGGTGGAGTTTGTTAGTGCGTTGCTTGAAACACCGGCTGCCTGTGGCTATTGGAAAAAGGCTTCGAAATCCCAGTCTCACCATTGGCAATACAAAAGCAGGAGGGACCGGAACAAGGACAAGAGCGCAGTTCACCTGTGTTTCGGGAGGTAGCCTAGCAGTGTGGTTTTCTGCTCTACAGAGAGAAGACGCCATTCGAACCGTTCACTCGTTGTATTGTGACATGAGAAAAGTGTCGCTAGCCATGATTTCAACGTGCAGGTGAAACCGGAGAAGATGTTTTTATTTCAGTCCCACTGCACAACTTCTAAAACAAAAACCAATAATTAATCTTGTTTATCGTCCACGAGCGCTCAAATATTTCGCGCCACTCTCCCAGACTTCACACTTTCTCAAAACTATAAACTGTTTGGAGTGAAAACAATGTCCCGCAAAAAGGCGGGTAAGGGCAAAAACGCCAACAGCAGCCCGACGACAGGCATCCCCACCGGAAACCAGAAGGGGGAAACTGGGAAGAGCACCGCAGGGACGGGAGCGTGGTGCAGGCGAACGGTATGGTTCATCCGAGCAGACCCTCACTCAGCAACAGCAGCGAGTTTTATGACATCGCATTCAAGGTAAATGCACCTGAGCATTATGCTATGAGAGCCATTATTTGTAAAACAATAACATTAGGTCACTTTATTATTTTATCTCAGTAAATTGCTAGTTTGTTAGGCTATTATTATTCAACAACATATATATATATTAGTGGCTACTATATTGAGGGCTACACATGACAGGTTGATGGGCTACACATGACAGGTTGTTGGGCTACAGACAGGTTGTTGGGCTATGGGGTTGTTGGGCTACACATGACAGGTTGTGGGCTGGGTTGATGGGCTACACATGACAGGTTGTTGGGCTACACATGGCAGGTTGTTGGGCCACACATGGGGTTGATGGGCTACACATGACAGGTTGTTGGGCTACATGGCAGGTTGGCTAGACAGGTTGATGGGCTACATGACAGGCAGGTTGATGGGCTACACATGACAGGTTGTTGGGCTACACATGGCAGGTTGACTGGCTACACATGACAGGTTGATGGGCTACACATTGATGGGCTAGGTTGATGGGCTACACATGACAGGTTGTTGGGCTACACATGGCAGGTGATGGGCTACACATGACAGGTTGTTGGGCTACACATGGCAGGTTGATGGGCTACACATGGCAGGTTGATGGGCTACACATGACAGGTTGATGGGCTGGGCTACACATGGCAGGTTGTTGGGCTACACATGGCAGGTGACAGGTTGATGGGCTTGATGGGCTACACATGGCAGGTTGATGGGCTACACATGACAGGTTGACACATGGGGTTGTTGGGCTACACATGACAGGTTGATGGGCTTGTTGGGCTACACATGACAGGTTGATGGGCTACACATGGCAGGTTGATGGGCTACACATGACAGGTTGTTGGGCTACACATGGCAGGTTGATGGGCTACACAGGTTGATGGGCTACACATGGCAGGTTGATGGGCTACACATGACAGGTTGATGGGCTACACATGACAGGTTGATGGGCTACAGGATGGGCTACACATGGCAGGTTGATGGGCTACAGGATGGGCTACACATGGCAGGTTGATGGGCTAGGCAGGTTGATGGGCTACACATGGCAGGTTGATGGGCTAGGCAGGTTGATGGGCTACACATGGCAGGTTGTTGGGCTACACATGACAGGTTGATGGGCTACACATGGTTGATGGGCTACACATGACAGGTTGTTGGCCACACATGGCAGGTTGATGGGCTACACATGGCAGGTTGTTGGGCTACACATGACAGGTTGTTGGGCTACACATGACAGGTTGATGGGCTACACATGGCAGGTTGATGGGCTACACATGACAGGTTGATGGGCTACACATGACAGGTTGATGGGCTACACATGGCAGGTTGATGGGCTACACATGGTTGATGGGCTACACATTGACAGGGTTGATGGGCTACACATGGCAGGTTGTTGGGCTACACATGACAGGTTGATGGGCTACAGGATGGGCTACACATGGCAGGTTGTTGGGCTAGGTTGATGGGCTACACATGGCAGGTTGATGGGCTACACATGACAGGTTGATGGGCTACACATGGCAGGTTGTTGGGCTACAGGTTGATGGGCTACACAGGTTGATGGGCTACACATGGCAGGTTGATGGGCTACACATGACAGGTTGATGGGCTGTTGGGCTACACATGGCAGGTTGATGGGCTTCACATGACAGATGGGGTTGATGGGCACATGACAGGTTGATGGGCTACATGCTACACATGACAGGTTGTTGGGCTACACATGGCAGGTTGATGGGCTACATGGCAGGTTGATGGGCTACACATGACAGGTTAGGTTGTTGGCTACACATGGCAGGTTGTTGGGCAGGTTGATGGCAGGTTGATGGGCTACACATGACAGGTTGATGGGCTACACATGGCAGGTTGATGGCAGGCAGGTTGATGGGCAGGTTGATGGGCTACACATGACAGGTTGATGGGCTACAGGATGGGCACACATGGCAGGTTGTTGGGCTACACATGACAGGTTGATGGGCTACACATGGCAGGTTGATGGGCTACACATGACAGGTTGATGGGGTTGTTGGGCTACACATGGCAGGTTGATGGGCTACACATGACAGGTTGATGGGCTACACATGGCAGGTTGATGGGCTACACATGACAGGTTGATGGGCTACACATGGCAGGTTGATGGGCTACACATGGCAGGTTGATGGGCTACACATGACAGGTTGATGGGCTACACATGACAGGTTGATGGGCTACACATGACAGGTTGATGGGCTACACATGGCAGGTTGATGGGCTACACATGGCAGGTTGATGGGCTACACATGGCAGGTTGTTGGGCTACACATGGCAGGTTGCTGGGCTACACATGGCAGGTTGATGGGCTACATGACAGGTTGATGGGCTACACATGGCATTGTTGGGCTACAGGTTGATGGGCTACACATGACAGGTTGATGGGCTACCGATGACAGGTTGATGGGCTACACATGACAGGTTGATGGGCTACACATGAGGTTGATGGCCAGGTTGATGGGCTACAGGTTGATGGGCTACAGATAATACATGTAATGTGTGAATGTGCATCAAGCAAGTAGGCCAAGACCTAGGTCATCCTACATGTTTGAAAGGACTAATGGGATGTAAACATTATGTTGTGTATAACTTTAATCACCACAGTGACATTTTGTGTTCACCTTGTCAAGCCTGGGGTGTTTTACAAGACCACAAAACACTCATTCATCAAACTGAGCTATTGCCTCCTCCACAGCTGTGTCACTAAAGACAATCAATAGCACCTCAGCAACCATTGAAGGTCACATATGGGACCAAGAGCCAACACATCTCATAATGTATTCTCTATTTGGCAGTTTTTTTCTGTGTACTAGTGAAGCCGTGTCGTCTTAAGGCTAATCAACAGGTTGTGATGGCTGTCAATTCATCCTGCCACTGCTTGAAGTTCTCTCTCCTTACCCCATCTCTCTCTCCTCTCCTTTCTTATCCGTTTCCTCTCCTCTCTCGCCATTTCCCTCTCCTCTTTCCCTTCCTGTGCCAAGCCTAAATGTGTTGCCAAACTCTCTTCCCTCTGGCTGTCCCTCCGGTGATGTGCCCGTCTGTCTTTGAAGTGACTGATTTATTAGGAAGAGCCAACTGATTAAACAAAGGAAGCAGTGATTATTAGGAAGAGCCAACATGGTTTATTACCAATCCCCATCCTGTTGATGAGTCACTGTTATTTAGGCTGTCTGAATGGTAGTCTATTTCTCTGATATACTTCTGTTGCTCCATTAAGAGTGAGGATATACTGAACCAAAATATAAATGCAACATGTAAAGTGTTGGTCTCATGTTTCATGAGCTGAAATGAAAGATCCCTGTTAGTGAGCATTTCGCCTTTGCAAGATAATCCGTCCGCCTGACTGTTGTGGCATATCAATAAACTGATTAAACAGCATGTTCATTACACAGGTGCACCTCGTGCTGGGGGCAATATTAGGTCAACTTTGTGAACAGTGTCCCATGGTGGCGGTGGGGTTATGGTATGGGCAGGCATGAACTACAGACAACAAGAACAATTGCATTTTATCCATGGCAATTTGAACGCACAGAGATACAGTGATGATCCTGAGGCCCATTGTTGTACCAGTCATCTGCCGCCATCACCTCATGTTTCAGTTTGATAATGCATGGCCCCATGTCAAATGAATCTGTACACAATTCCTGGAAGACTGAAACTGTCCCAGTTGTTCCATGGCCTGCATACTCATCAGACATGTCACCCATTGAGCATGTTTGGGATGCCCTGGATCTGTGTACGGCAGCGTGTTTCAGTTCCTCCCAATATCCAGCAATTTCGCACAACCATTGAAGAGGAGTGAAACAACATTCCACAATCAACAGCCTGATCAACTCTATGCAAAGGAGATGTGTTGTGCTGCACGAGGCAAATGGTGGTCACACCAGATACTGACTGGTTTTCTGAGCCATGCCCCTACCTTATTTTGAAGGTATCTGTGACCAACAGATGCATATCTGTATTCCCAGTCATGTGAAATCCATAGATAAAATCAAATTTATTCATATAGCCCGTCGTACATCAGCTGATATCTCAAAGTGCTGTACAGAAACCCAGCCTAACACCCCAAACAGCAAACAATGCAGGTGTAGAAACCAAAACCTAGGAAGAAACCTAGAGAGGAACCAGGCTATGAGGGGTGGCCAGTCCTCTTCTGGCTGTGCTGGGTGGAGATTATAACAGAACATGGCCAAAATGTTCAAATGTTCATAAATGACCAGCATGGTCAAATAATAATAATCACAGTAGTTGTCGGGTGCAGCAAGTCAGCACCTCAGGAGTAAATGTCAGGTGGCTTTTCATAGCCGATTATTAAGAGTATCTCTACCACTCATGCTGTCTCTAGAGAGTTGAAAACAGCAAGTCTGGGACAGGTAGCACGTCCGGTGAACAGGTCAGGATTCCATAGCCGCAGGCAGAACAGTTGAAACTGGAGCAGCAGCATGGCCAGGTGGACTGGGGACAGCAAGGAGTCATCATGCCAGGTAGTCCTGAGGCATGGTCCTAGGGCTCAGGTCCTCCGAGAGAGAGAAAGAAAGAGAGAATTCGAGAGAGCATACTTAAATTCACACAGGACACCGGATAAGACAGGAGAAGTACTCCAGATATAACAAACTGACCCTAGTCCCCCGACACACAAACTGCTGCAGCATAAATACTGGAGGCTGAGCCAGGAGGGGTCAGGAGACACTGTGGCCCCATCCATTAGGGCCTAATGAAATGTATTTCAATTGACTGATTTCCTTATATGAACTGTAACTCATTAAAATCATTGAAATTGTTGCGTTTTAATATTTTTGTTCAGTTTTGAGGAACATGTAGACTGCAGGAATGTCCAACCGGCCTCGCAACCACACAACACTTCTTTGTTTTAGTCAGTTAGAAATGTTGCAGCTCTTGAAAAGGATAGGCCTAGAGCAACAACCCAACCCCTGGAGAGAGTTGCAGATTTACAAATGTCATTCAATTTGGCACCCTTGAGACTTAATACCCAGAAATACTCGCACAGTGGAGCTCATTTGTAGCATTTCATACATTGCTCACCTCAGTTGAGCTCACAAGCATTATGCCAACTGGAGGCTGTTAATTTCATCATTCAAGCCCAAAAACAAGAGCCTTAAAGGATCACTTCACTTAAACTATATGAAGATAATTAGTTCATTATTCCACTGTTAATACATTCCCAAAACAATGTGCATGTCACAAGATGGAGCACTTTCAGTACAGATCAAAATCTATGATGAAGATGCGTTCAGTTTTTGGGTGAAATATCAGTTGAAACAACGGCTAAAACCAGTGTGGGGGAAAAACTCCTAACACCAATGTTCTTCCTTCGAGTCACTGACTCGAGAGAAGTTGAGTTTGCTGTGTGCTGAGGGAAACTCTGCTCATAGACACTGAGAGCGAAACCACAGCGTTTTCCAGTCAGTTTACTGGGCCAGGAATGAGATGTAGCCTGCACCCTACAAAAGGGTTTGATTTGCGGTGCGCCACTGGATCCGCTGTGTGCGGGGGCTGGCGGCCTGCGAGAGCCTGGTTTATTACAGCTGATCTGTGCTGAGGCAGCTGCCATATGTCACTCACCGTACACTCTGTAGAGCAGTGCATAGTCTGGGAGATGATTAACAGAGGAAAAACAGGGTACTTCACTTCCTGCTCTGTTCACTCTGCCTGGGTCTGTTTAAAATACTGCTGTTTTAAGAGGGAGACAGAGAGTAAAAGACAGGAGAGGATGAAAGAACAGAGGAGGAGATGAGAGGGGAAGAGAGAAGAGGGGTAGATAAGAGAGGATGGAAGAACAGAGGAGGAGATGAGAGGGGAAGAGAGAAGAGGGGTAGATAAGGATAAGAGAGGATGAAGAACAGAGGAGGAGATGAGAGGGGAGAGAAGAAGAGGGGTAGATAAGAGAGATGAAAGAACAGAGGAGGAGATGAGAGGGAAGAGAGAAGAGGGACAGATAAGAGAGGATGGAAGAACAGAGGAGGAGATGAGAGGGGAAGAGAGGAAGTAGATAAGGATGGAAGAACAGAGGAGGAGATGAAGAACAGAGGAGGGTAGATAAGAGGAGGATGGAAGAACAGGAGGAGATGAGAGTGGAAGATAAAGGGGTAGATAAGAGGGATGGAAGAACAGAGGAGGAGATGAGAGGGAAGAGAGAAGAGAGGTAGATAAGGATAAGAGAGGATGGAAAGAACAGAGGGAGGAGATGAGAGGGGAAGAGAGAAGAGGGGTAGATAAGAGAGGATGAAAGAACAGAGGAGGAGATGAGAGTGGGAAGAGAGAGAAGAGGGGTAGATAAGAGAGGATGGAAGAACAGAGGAGGAGATGAGATGGGAAGAGAGAAGAGGGGGTAGATAAGAGAGGATGAGGAGGAGGAGATGAGAGGTAGATAAGGATAAGAGAGGATGGAAGAACAGAGGAGGAGATGAGAGGAAAGAGAGAAGAGGGGTAGATAAGGATAAGAGAGGATGGAAGAACAGAGGAGGAAGAGAGAAGTGGGGAAGATAAGAGGGAAAGAGGGGTAGATAAGGATAAGAGAGGATGGAAGAAACAGAGGAGGAGATGAGAGGGGAAGAGAGAAGAGGGCAGATAAGGATAAGAGAGGATGGAAGAACAGAGAGAGGAGATGAGAGGAAGAGAGAAGAGGGGGATAGATAAGAGAGGATGGAAGAACAGAGGAGGAGATGAGAGGGGAAGAGAGAAGAGGGAGTAGATAAGGATAAGAGAGGATGTGGGAAAACAGGAGGAGGAGATGAGAGGGAAGAGAGAAGAGGGGTAGATAAGGATAAGAGGATGGAAGAACAGAGAGGAGATGAGGGGAAGAGAGAAGAGGGTAGATAAGAGGAGGATGGAAGAACAGAGGAGGAGATGAGAGGAAGACAGAAGAGGGGTAGATAAGGATAAGAGAGGATGGAGAACAGGGAGGAGATGAGAGGGGAAGAGAGAAGAGGGGGTAGATAAGGATAAGAGAGGATGTGGGAACAGGAGGAGAGATGAGAGGGGAAGAGAGAAAAGAGGGGCAGATAAAGATAAGAGAGGATGTTGGGAACAGGAGGAGGAGATGAGAGGGGAAGAGAGAAGAGGGAGTAGATAGATAAGAGAGGATGAAGAACAGAGGGAGAGATGAGAGGAAGAGAGAAGAGGGGTAGATAAGAGAGGATGGAAGTGGAAGGAGCAGAGGGAGGAGATGAGAGAGGGAAGAGAGAAGAGGGTAGATAAGGATAAGAGATGGAAAAAGAACAGAGGAGGAAATGAGAGAGGGAAGAGAGAAAGAGGGGTAGATAAGGATAAGAGAGGATGTGGGGAACAGGAGGAGGAGATGAGAGGGAAGAGAGAAGAGGTAGATAAGGATAAGAGAGATGTGGGGAATGCGGAGGGAAGAGGGTAGATAAGGATAAGAGGATGGAAGAACAGAGAAGATGAGAGGGGAAGAGAGAAGAGGGGTAGATAAGAGAGATGGAAGAACAGAGGAGAGATGAGAGGAAGAGAGAAGAAGAGGTAGACAGAGAGGATGGAAGAACAGAGAGAGATGAGAGTGTAGTAGAGAGAAGAGTGTAGTAGATAAGAGAGGACAGAAGAACAGAGAGGAGATGAGAGTGGAAGAGAGAAGAGGTAGATAAGAGAGATGGAATAATGAGATGAGATGAGAGGGGAAGAGAGGGGGAAGAGGAGGTAGATACAGATAAGAGAGGATGGGAAGAAACAGAGGAGGGAGATGAGAGGGGAAGAGAGAAGAGGGGGTAGAGATAAGAGAGGATGGAAGAACAGAGGAGGAGATGAGAGGGAAGAGAGAAGAGGGGGTAGATAAGAGAGATGTAAGAACAGAGGAGGAGATGGAGGGGAAGAGAGGGGAAGAGGGGTAGATATGATAAGAGAGGATGGAAGAACAGAGGAGGATGAGGGGGAAGAGAGAAGAGGGGTAGATAAGGATAAGAGAGGATGTAATGGAGGAGGTGAGAGGGGAAGAGAGAAGTGTATTAGAGAAGGATAAGAGAGGGAAGAGAGAAGAGGGGGCAGATAAGGAGCAAGAGGAGTGATGGAAGAACAGAGGAGGAGATGAGAGGGAAGAGAGAAGAGGGGTAGATAAGGATAAGAGAGATGGGAAGTAGTAGAGGAGGAGATGAGAGGGGAAGAGAGAAGAGGTAGATATGATAAGAGAGATGGAAGAACAGAGGAGGAGATGAGAGGGAAGAGAGAAGAGGGGTAGATAAGAGAGGCATGGAAGAACAGATGGAGAGATGGAAGATAGAAGAGGGGTAGATAAGATAAGAGAGATTGAAGAACAGGAGGAGAGATGAGAGGGAAGAGAGAAGAGGGGTAGATATGATAAGAGAGGATGAAGAACAGAGGAGAACAGAGGGAAGAGAGAAGAGGGGCAGATAAGAGATGGAAGAACAGAGGAGGAGATGAAGGGGAAGAGAGAAGAGGGGTAGATAAGGATAAGAGAGATGGAAGAACAGAGGAGGAGATGAGAGGGAAGAGAGAAGAGGGGTAGATAAGAGAGGATGGAAGAAGAGAGGAGGAGATGAAGAGGAGAGAGAGGGGAAGATGGGTAGATAAGGATAAGAGAGGATAAGAACAGAGGAGGAGACAAGAGTAGGATGGAAGAACAGAGGAGGAGATGAGAGTGGAAGAGAGAAGAGGGGTAGATAAGAGAGGATGGAAGAACAGAGGAGGAGATGAGAGGGGAAGAGAGGGGTAGATAAGGATAAGAGAGGATGGAAGAACAGAGGAGGAGATGAGAGGGAAGAGAGAAGAGGGGTAGATAAGAGAGGATGAGAGTGGAAGAGAGAAGAGGGTAGATAAGAGAGGATGGAAGAACAGAGGAGGAGATGAGAGGGAGAAGAGGGGTAGATAAGGATAAGAGAGGATGGAAGAACAGAGGAGGAGATGAGAGGGGAAGAGAGAAGAGGGGTAGATAAGGATAAGAGAGGATGGAAGAACAGGAGGAGGAGATGAGAGGGGAAGAGAGAAGAGGGGTAGATAAGGATAAGAGAGGATGTGGGAACAGGAGGAGGAGATGAGAGGGGAAGAGAGAAGAGGGGTAGATAAGGATAAGAGAGGATGGAAGAACAGAGGAGGAGATGAGAGGGGAAGAGAGAAGAGGGGTAGATAAGAGAGGATGGAAGAACAGAGGAGGAGATGAGAGGGGAAGAGAGAAGAGGGGTAGATAAGGATAAGAGAGGATGGAAGAACAGAGGAGGAGATGAGAGGGGAAGAGAGAAGAGGGGTAGATAAGGATAAGAGAGGATGTGGGAACAGGAGGAGGAGAGGAGAGGGGAAGAGAGAAGAGGGGTAGATAAGGATAAGAGAGGATGTGGGAACAGGATGAGGAGATGAGAGGGGAAGAGAGAAGAGGGGTAGATAAGGATAAGAGAGGATGGAAGAACAGAGGAGGAGATGAGAGGGGACGAGAGAAGAGGGGTAGATAAGAGGATGGAAGAACAGAGGAGGAGATGAGAGGGGAAGAGAGAAGAGGGGTAGATAAGGATAAGAGAGGATGGAAGAACAGAGGAGGAGATGAGAGGGGAAGAGAGAAGAGGGTAGATAAGGATAAGAGAGGATGTGGGAACAGGAGGAGGAGATGAGAGGGGAAGAGA
>NW_027036657.1:0-15218 GCF_034236695.1 Oncorhynchus nerka | reverse complement strand
CAAACAGACACACAAAGACAAAACAATAGAAGATAATGTCATTATTAGACATAAATACCACTTGAAGCTTGATGATGACTTGATCATTTGAATCAGCTGTGTAGTGCTAAGGCAAAAACAAAAATGTGCACAGGTGTTTGGAGCATTCCGATATGCCACAGCTGGTGAGGTCAGGTTCGCCTCTGGACTTAAAGAGTGATTATTCCAACTCTCTGTGAAATGCTGCAGATCTGCCCGCAGACGAGGTAGGAACACATACCCCACACAGAAGAGGTGGATAGAATTCGACAGGTCAAGGTATCCTTCTTCCTCCAAACTGTGCATGTGAGACAGGTTCCATGTACAACAAGATAGACAGAGAGGAAGAGAGAATGAACACAGAACAGTCTAATTACCTCTGGTTATGGACATTTCTGCCAGCAATAAAGCTTCCACGGCCTGTTCCTGGGACAGTGAACATCTGACAATATCTACATTTTCAACCCCTTGATCAGCTCGCTGTCACGCCCTGACCTTAGAGAGCCTTTTTATGTCTATTTGGTTTGGTCAGGGTGTGATTTGGGGTGGGCATTCTGTTTTGTTTTCTATGATTTTGTGTTTATATGTTTTGGCCGGGTATGGTTCTCAATCAGAGACAGCTGTCTATCGTCTAGCTATCTCTGATTGGGAATCATACATAGGTAGCCCTTTTTCCCTCCTTTCGTTGTGGGTAGTTAACTTTGTTTGTGGCACTAATGCCCTGTAAGCTTCACGGTTGTTTTTTCGTTGTTTTGTTGGCGACATTTTGAAATAAAAAGGAAAATGTACACTCACCACGCTGGACCTTGGTCTTCTTCCAGCAACGGCCGTGACACTCGCCATCTGAAATGAAAGAAAATAGCTTATTTTTTGTAGATATGAAAACAATAACTGAGATATGACAGTTCTGTTATTTTCAGGATATGTCAAAACAGCACAGAAAACTTAACACCAGACTGGTATTGTGGTTGTTCATTAGGTGACGGGAAATATGAAATATGTGTACAAAATAATGTACTTACGTATCTTGAAAAAAAAGCGGTGAAATGTTTAACCTATTAACTTCTTGTGACTCTCAAATCCGGATCCGGGAGCGTAATCATAGCCTCAAACTAATTAGCATAACGCAGCGGACATAAATCTTCCTACAATCTTCCTATTCATGAAAATAACACGTGAAATATATTGAGACACAGCTTAGCCTTTTGTTAATCATACGTATAAGTTTATCATGGCATAATGCTATGTAAGATATGCATATTATTAGTAGATTTGGATAGAAAACACTGAAGTTTCTAAAACTGTTTGAATCATGTCTGAGTATGGCAAAACCCTGAGGACTAACTGTTCAGAATTTAGTTTTTTAAAGGTCTCTGTCTGTTCAGTGAGCTCTCATTGGGAAACTATATTTCTTTGGCACTTGTTTTCAGTTCATACCGCTTCCACTGGATGTCACCAGTCTTTGGAATTTGGTTGAGGTTATTCCTTTGTGCAATGAAGTACGGCCATCTAGGAAATGGGTAACACTGTTGAGAGTTGACCAAGACTTGAAAAGTAGCGATAGTTTCCTCTCGTCCTCTATTGAAAACAGATAGACCCGTATTCAACTTGATCGATTATTAACGTTTAAAAATACCTAAAGTTGTATTACAAAAGTAGTTTGAAATGTTTTGGCAAAGAACACAGGCAATTTTGAGATATTATGTAGTGATGTTGCGCAATTTGGAAGCAGTTTTTTTCTGGATCAAACGCGCCATATAAATTGACATTTTGGATATATATGGACTGAATTAATCGAACAAAAGGACCAATTGTGATGTTTATGGGACATTTTGGAGTGCCAACAAAACAAGCTCGTCAAAGGTAGGGCATGTTTTATATTTTATTTCTGTGTTTTGTGTAGCGCCTGCAGGGTTGAAATATGCTACTCTTTGTTTAATGTTGTGCTATCATCAGATAATAGCTTCTTATGCTTTCGCCGAAAAGCCTTTTTTAAAATCTGACATGTTGGCTGGATTCACAACGAGTGTAGCTTTAATTTAGGATCTTACATGTGTGATTTAATGAAAGTTAGATTTTTATATCATTTTATTTGAATTTGCCGCGCTGCAATTTCCCTGGCTTTTGGCCAAGTGGGACACAAGCGTCCCCTATACCATAAGAAGTTAAACTTAAAATATTATTTTAGGGAGCCTCAAAGACTGTGATTAAGACTGCATACCTTCTACTTATTCTGTTTACCTCTGAAGTTAGAGCAGAAACAGAGACGTCAGTAGTAATACAGACAGTCTATAGTTCAGTGTAGCTCCTTGTCTTCCTCCTGTACCAGTGAAAGGCTTATTTTTGTAAATATCATCTCCAATTAAAGCTGATATCATAATGGTTTTAGATTAACTAACTTCTTAGTAATGACTCGGGACGTCGGTTTTGATACGAAAGCTTCTTTTAGTAAGAATACTTGTTTACGTTACATTTAACAACAATTGTTTTGGTACAGAGCAATGCAGGTAAGATGCAAACACTAAACACCTGCACATAATTGGCACGTTATCACTCATTCCTCTCGCAAGGCATTCTGGGACTTGCAGTCAAAAAGCATAATTCAACACAACCCAATACAATTACATATGCAAATAAATCTAAAGAAATATCTCAAATATCTCAGCTCAAAGAATAAACTTTAACATTAACTCTAACACATTAAAGTTGCAACATCCCCCCCGATGAACAATTGTGTTCATCTAGATCTCTAGGCAGTATATTAACTGAATAGGTCTCCTCAACAAAGTCCCTGAAGCAGTACGAACTGAACATGATCTAACTAAGCCATCTCGGCCTGGAAACAGTTCCTCAATCTTTCCTAGTTTCCAGGTTTGTCTGGTTTCCAGGTTTGTCTGGGTAGGTTATCTTCTCCAATGAGTACAACGTCAGCCGCTTTCAGTGGGGTGGGCTGTGGTGTGTCCCAGCGGTGTGCTGACTTTAAATCCAGCAAGTAGTCTCTTCGCCAACTGTTCCAGAAACTGGTCACAAGTCTCTGCCTGTACTTCCATCTGTGTGTCATTTCCCGCTTGTTTAACGTTGGGTGCTGAGTGTCACTTGCTCCAGAATGCATCACCTTCTCATGGTGGTGCTGTATCAGCATTTCTGAGTATCTGGACTTATTGGGCAGAACCCATGGGTGCTCCTCTCTGAATGTGAAGTTGGACTGTTGCAGTCTTCCTCCTACACTGAGTAGTTCGTGTTCGTCCAGGAAAGGTTTCAGTTCTCTGATTTTACAGTCATTGTTTAGGCTTTTTCCTGCCTTCAGTAGTTTGATCTCCTGTCTGAAACTCTCTTGTTGTGTTACCTTAATCCAGTACTTTTCTGCATCGAACAGTTCGTCAGCAGTCAGTTCACCCTGCATCTTTATGGTTGTACGAGCATTGGCTATGAATCTCTTTATCCAGGCGGTGACTCTGAACACTCTTTTCAGTTTGCTGTACCTTTCAAGCTCCAACACAGGTTCAGTGCTGTCTGTGCTGTTTGCTGCGAGTTGTACAGTAACCTGGCAACTGGACTTGAGTTCTATATTCACCTCTTCCGGAACCTTGTTATCATCAGTCTCTTCGGGCTGATTGGGTGATGTCAGAATTCTGGGTCCATTCCACCATAGCTCGCTCTGTGTCAAGTTTCGAACAGTTTGTTCTCTGGTAGGGAGGTCAGCTGGATTAGTTTTCCCTTCAATATGTGATCATGACTCTGGATTGGTCAAGGACTGGATCTCCGTCACTCTGTTCGCAACAATGTTTCCATTTCTGAGCTGAGCTGCAAATCCAATGCAGCACGATCATCGAGTCTGTCCACATTTTGATCTGTTTTTCTTCCATTTTCAGTGTGGTCATCAAGTTGTTTGCTAGTCTCGCTCCAATCACAGCTCCCATGAGCTCCATGCGTGGCAGCGTCATTTTCTTAAGTGAGGCTACCCTGGACTTGGATGCGACTAGACTTGTTGTTTCCCTGTCTTGTGACTCACCTTGCAAGTAAGCTACTGCACTGTAAGCCCTTTCACTTGCATCACAGAACACGTGTAGTTTCAGGGTGTGGTTATTCTGTGGCCGCATGTCTGTTCTGTACCACCTTGGTATGGTGAGCTGGTGTAACTGGGGTAGTTCTGAACACCACTGTTGCCATTCTCGTGTCAGATCAGATGGTAATTCTTCGTCCCAGCTGAGTCCCCTCTCCCACATTTCCTGGAACATGCACTTGATCCTGATGATGAAGGGAGTTAAGAAACCAAGAGGGTCGAAGATACGTGCAGACGACTGCAGAAAACTTCTCTTTGTGTTTTGCTTTAGCCTTAGAATGCTCAGTAATGGCCTGAGGTCAAACACAAAGTCATCCGTTTCCGGCCTCCATACTAAACCTAAAACCTTCAGCACTAATCCTTGTGTTTGTAACGTCAACGGGTGGTCAGTTGTCGTACTCTCCTCCCATTTTGTTTTCAATTCAGGAGAATTGGTCATCCATTTGCAGAGGTCCATACCTGCAATCGACAGCATTCGCTTTACAGTTGTTGTCACAAGGTAAGCCTCTTCAACATTGCGTGAACTTGCAATGAAGTCATCTATGTAGAGTGACTCTCTCAGTATCCCTACAACTTCTGGTTGTTCTGTTTCATATTGTTTCAGGTGCTTCCTGATTGTAGCTACCAGCAAGAATTGACTTGGGGAAGCTCCAAATACCACTCTTTTCATCCTCAGCACACGCAGCTCCTCTTCATTTTCTCCCCTTGGTGGGCCTGTGAGCCATAGAAATCTCACGGCGTCTCTGTCTCTCTCTGCTAGGGATATCTGCAGGAAAGCTTTCTTGATGTCTGCCATGAATGCGATCTCATGTAGTCTGAACTTTATCAGAACGCTGAGCAGATCCGGATTCAGGTTCGGTCCTGTGAGTAGACAGTCATTGAGAGATGGACAGCCATCTTCATGGGACGAGGCATCAAACACCACTCTCAGTTTTGTTGTCACCTTATCTTCTCAGAGCACTGCATGGTGAGGTAAGTAGTATTTTATGTTGTCTGCACTTGATGCGTTGTCCTTGGGCACGTCCTCTGCCATATCTTGTTGTAAGTAGTCTTCTACTACTTCATTGTATCTGCTGTACAACGTCACATCCTTCTTCAGTCTTTTCTTCAGACCTTCAAACCGTTTCTTGGCGATTCTATAGTTGTCTTGGAGTTCTGGCATTTCTCGTTTCCATGGCAACTCCACATGGTATCGCCCATCTTTGAAGGTGGTTGTTTCCTCGAACCTTTGTAGAGCCTCGTTTTCCTCTGGGTTCTGTGTCTTCTCGCTTAGAATACCCAGCGATCCAAGCTCCCAGAATGCATGCAGTTGCTTGGAGACTAATGTGTCTTCATCAAGTGGGATCAACATGCAGGTTGCCTCTGCGACACTTGACATGGACACGGGTCCCTGCACCGACCATCCAAAGGTGCTCTCTAAAGCAACTAGCGTCTCCGTCAGTCGCTCCACTCTGCCTGATACTATCTGCCAGTAGTAGTCTGCTCCTATCAGGACAGAGAGTTCAGGATCATTGTCATCTCCTGGAAAGTCTGCGAGCTGCAGTCCCCTTTTACTGAGCTCATGCTGAATTCACCAGGAACCTTCATCACAGCTGTGCACACTTGTGGGGTTTCAATTGCCTCTATCTCTATTCTCTGCTGTTTGTCCCAGACATTCTCCAAGATGACTTTCACTGTGTTGCGTTGGGACGTTGCTGGGGCAGAGGAGCCAAACGTGTGAAGAGTGAGTGCCTCTTGTCTGATTACTGGTAGCTTCAAGCCCTTCACAAGGTTTTCATGTATGAAGCTTCTCTGACTGCCTCCATCTAGTAAGCAACGAGCTATCTTCCTGCCCAATGGGCCTTCTACCCATGCCTTTGCCGTTTGTAGCAACACAGTGTTCTGTCCATCTGGTTTCATCTTCACTGAATGGGGAATAACTGAGGAAACAACAGTATCTACAGAAACAGTAGGGGGTTGCACCTCACTCCTCTTACTGGTACACACCGCAATGTGATGTCTGCTTCCACATGTTGCACATGACACATCTTTGACTTTACAGAATTGTGCTATGTGTCTCTGTCCTAAACATACAAAGCATCTTCCCATGTTCTTTAGTTTCTCTTTGCGTGTAGCAATATTGTAGTCAGGGCAGTTTTCTGATTTGTGGTCTGCACTGTCACAAAATAGACACGTTTGCTGTTCCTTCTGGCTGGCTGTATGCAGTGCTGCAGCAGAGGGCATGTTGGGTCTTTTTGGTTTCATTTCATTGGAGAAGCATGACTTGTTCCATGGTTTGCTCTCTTTCTGTTGGTTGTATGATCTTGTCATTTATAGCGCTCTCTCCCTGCTCTGAACCTCTTTCTGTAGGAAACTGATAATCTCAGACACTTTCCATTCATCATCTACTCCCCTCTGACGATTATAGTCAAGAGCTATGTCCTCTGGAATCATCTGCAGTAAGATTGGGAATAGTAGGCTTCTGACACTACACCCAGTGATTCCAAGCTCCTAATCTGAATTTCACATTCATCATATAGCTGCCTCAATGCATTTAGATCAGAGGATTTCTTCACAGGTGTGAGATTCAGCAGCTTTGACATATGAGCACTAATCACAAGATCTTTCCTTCCAAATCTGCTCTTGAGTAGAGTGATTGCATTATCATAGTTACTGTCTGTTAACATCAGTCCTGCTACTGCCTTTGCAGCTAGTCCAGTGAGATATGTTTTCAGATAGATAAACTTCTCTTTTTTACACAGTGAATCATTGTTGTGAATAGCAGTCTCATACTGGCTCCAAAACTCCTGCCACATACTGACATTTCCATAGAATTTCTCAATAATCAACTTCGGTAGCCTTACTGAGTTAGCGTCACTCACCCGGGCTGGTAGTGGATTGACGTCCTGTTCCTTCGTTATCACTCTTTGTGCACGGCTCTTCAGAATGATAATGCGCTCTTTATAATCCTCCGTGCATGCAATCTCTGCCTCCAATCCGTCCAATGGCGTTAAC
The DNA here is from genome assembly GCF_034236695.1 of Oncorhynchus nerka. Taxonomy (NCBI): domain Eukaryota; kingdom Metazoa; phylum Chordata; class Actinopteri; order Salmoniformes; family Salmonidae; genus Oncorhynchus; species Oncorhynchus nerka. The sequence continues at coordinate 8,143 of NW_027036657.1, read as the reverse complement.
TCTTCAATTCCACGATCGAGTTCAAACAAACTGTCCTCCTTAGCTGATAACAATTCCAACAATGTACTCAAGTGATCGGTATCCGGATTTGACTTGGATATTTCCACGTCAATCTGATTCAAAATCCGTGTTGTTGCGCCTCGAATGGTACCACGCTTTCGTCTCATTCTTTCTGCTTCATGCCGACGTTCCTCCTCAGCCATTTCAGCCACTTCTTTGTCGCAGCTCATATCCCGGGTTTCGGCACCAAATTATAGTTACAACAAATGGAGGGGGAAACGTCTCTCTGACCTATCAGAGAGGCTTTTATTCCTCTGGTGTTTGGACGCAGATAGAAGTGTAAATCCTACACAGGGCCGTTCACAAACCTTTCCAGGGGCAGTTGCTCAAAATGAAAATGAGGCACCCCCCTCTTGAAAAAGAAAATTGACTGTCATCATTAATTTCTCAAAATTCATAACATACTATCTGCCTCTGTAGTGGGAAAAAAATGTTAGTCTCCCGAGTGGTGCATTGGTGTAAGGCACTGCATCACAGTATTACGGTGTCACTACAGCCTGGGGTTTAATCCTGTGTCACAACCGGCCATGACCGGGAATCCCAAAAGGCTAGAGGAGGGTTTGGCCAGGGGACTTTACTTGGCTCCTTGCGCAAAAACAACTACTTGTGGAAGGCCAGGTGCCTGCAAGCTCACCTCGGTCGTCAGTTGAACAGTGTTTCCTCCGACACGTTGGTCTGGCTGGCTTCCGGGTTAAGCAATCGGGCGTTAAGAAGCACGGGTCATGGTTCGGAGGCTGCATGACTTTACCTTCACCTCTCCCAAGCCAATTGGGGAGTTGCAGCAATGAGACAAGGTCATAATTGGACATCATGGAAAACAAGGTGAAATAAAATGATATACAAACTACTGGTCAAAAGTTTGAGAGCACCTACTCATTCAAGGGTTTTTCTTTATCTGTACAATTTTCTACCTTGTAAAATAATAGTGAAGACATCAAAACTGTGAAATAACACACATGGAATCATGTAGTAACCAAAAAAGTGCTTTCCAAATCAAAATATATGTTACGGGCTTCTTCCTGGGAAGGAGAGGCGGACCAAAACGCAGCATGGTTATTTAGAAACATCTGTAATAAAGATGATAACTTGAATAATGTATAATACAAAATAAGAAAACATGGAAAACCGAAACAGCCCTATCTTTTTTTAATAAAAAATAATGTATTACCTTCAATACCATTCATTCTTTACAACTCATAATTTTCATACATACTCCAATAATGGTATTTTAATTTAACTAAACAAAAACCCCAAACAAAACCTCAGTGGAGCATATTCCCTCCCCCCGTCACCCTACAAACTACCTTTCCATATCTCCCCGTCCCTAATCTATCCCCTTACAAATCTAAATGACACCCAGCCCTAAACCCCCCTTCCACCTCTCCCAAGCAGCATGCTGCCCCCACTTCCTCTCCTCCCTCTTCATCCTCCCCCTCAAATCTCCTTCCACCCTCCTCACTATCCCTTCCACCCCCCAATCTTTCCCTGTCTTCACCATGTTCTGCCTGGCTTCCCACAGCCCCCGTTTAAAGAGACTCATGAGAAGCCAGAGCAGAAACCTGTCGCTATCCGTCCCTCTCGCTCTCCCTACACCTCTCTCTAACCTGGCCCACGTCAATACAAAATCCCCCTTACCAAACCTAACAACACCCCGTGCCCTAGCCCATACTACTCCGGCAAAGGCACAGTCCCAAAAGACATGGCGCACAGTCTCCTCCCTGCCACAAGAGGATCTTGGACAGGGGGGGGGGATTGCACCAAACTATACCGGTACATGATGGAACGTACCGGCAAGCACTCAACCAATTCAGGTCCTTGAGTCTGTTGTCTAGACCCCGCGCCTGCACCCCCTCCCAGACCACTTCCGAGATGCCCACTACAGGCGCCGGACTCCCTGCCTTTCTGACCTCCTCGTACAGGTGCCTGTAATCTAAACCTACTCAGGCAACTTCAACCTCAGGGTGCACACGCAGCCACTTGGCCGCATGACCAAAGTGCCACGGCAGTTGTTCCGCCCGAGGACCCGTGTTAGACCACACCATTACGCTTCTCGCCTGATACGAGAAGAACACCTACAGGAGGTAACCGGATGGGTGTATCACTGGATGAGCAAGCTCCGTTAACAAGAAAGAAACAAAAATTGCGTCCAGCTTGAGGGGGAAATATGGTACCCCCCTACCTCCCTCCCCGATGGGACAGAGCATGCGTGCCCTGGTGACCCACTTGCACCTGCCACTCCACATGAACTGAAATACAAGCCGCACTAGAGGCCTCCTCAGACAAGCCGGCAATGGGTAGATGTACGCCAAATACAAAAGAGATGGCAACACATCCACCTTTAGGACCAGGACTTTGCCCATAAAGGACAAAAACCTAGCCTTCCACATTGCTAGCTTCCTCTGTACCACTGCGATACGCATGTTCCAGTTTAGCGTCGCTGAGCCGGAGGTCTCAAAATGGACCCCGAGAATCCTCAGGGCCCCCTCACAGAGAGAACCCCGGACACATTCGTTCTACCGCGCCATCTTCTGAAAAACTTGACGGAAGACTTTGCATGGTTCAGAATCGCTCCCGACGCTCGGGTGAAATCCCCAAAGATGGCAAGAGATCTTGTCAGGCACGAGTCCTTGCACAGCAGCAAGGACGTGTCATCAGCGTACTGCGTCATCTTAACACGCAGCCCACCACTTCCAGGGATCAGCAAGCCTTCCACCCCTGTGTCTGCCCTAATGGCAGCCCCCAGAGGCTCCATGTACAGAACGAAGAGGAGAGCCGAGAGTGGGCACCCCTGCCTGACCCCAGACGAGAGGTCAAAAACGTCACCAAAGTGACTATTTACACTAACTCGGCACCCCACTCCGACATATAATGTACGAATCCATCCTATGAACTTCTCCCCAAATCCTAATCGACCTAACACTCTGAATAAAAAGGATCTATTCACGCGATCAAAGGCTTTCGCCTGATCTAGCGCTGCTACCATTAAAGGCAGTCCTCTATCTTCAACCCAAGCGATGGAGTCCCTGATTAACTGTAGGTTCCATCTAATAGAGCGGCTTTACCCCGCACGTCTGATCCTCATGGACGACGTAGGGAAGGGCTGTGCGCAACCGGTCTGCTAAAACCTTTGCAAGTAGCTTGTAATCTACAAACAGCATGGTCAACGGCCGCCAGTTGCCAAGGTCTGTTACTTCCCCCTTCTTATATAAAAGTGACAGCACACCAACTGCCATTGATCCCCCCGAGACCCCCGTCTCAAGGATGGCCTTCAAGACTTCGAGGACCACTGGTCCAAGTATACCCCAAAACTTGAGATAAAACTCAGCCGGCAGCCCATCCATCCCAGGCACCTTCCCTTTTCCCATCCTCCTAAGAGCGCTCTCAACCTCTTCTAGTGAGATCTGGGCCTCCATCACTTCTCTAATGTCCTCCGCAACGCCTGGATAAGTGTTCTAAAACACATTTCCCTGCTCTACATCTATTTCCCTTTCCTTAAATAAACCTTGGAAATGATCAGTTGTCACCCTGACCATATCCTCTGGTTCTCTAACTATACTACCATTTTCTTCCCCTAACGCCATGCATTACCTTCCTACTCTGTCTGGCCCCTAACCGACTTAGGAACATAGCAGAACAAGTCTCATTGTGTTCTAGAAAGCCACTATGCGCACGCTCCAGGAAAGCTCGAGCCTTCCGCTCCTGCAACTCCCTGAGCTGCGCCTTTAGGGCTGCGGATCTCTCCCAGTCAAGCGACCCGCCGAGGTTGCCTGCCTCGTACTGCGAGTTCAATTTAGCTTTGGATACGATCCACCTCCCTCCTCTCCTCCCTTTTTTCCTCTTTGCAATACCCTATTAAAAGCCCTAATCCTTACCTTAACTAATTCCCACCACTCTAACACCCCCTCGCACATGGACCGGAGGCCTTCAAGCCTCCAAAAGAAACCAAAAAACCCGTCAACAAAAGCCTGCTCCTCCAGCACCTCCCGATCTAACTTCCAGTCCCGCCTACCAAAGAGGCAGACTGGCGACCCCACCTGCAGGAGCACCCCGTCGTGATCCGAAAAGGAAACAGGCAACAGCCGCCCAGACAACTTACCCAAAGACCTGGGTACAAAAATATAGTCAACCCCCCTGGAGTTGCGCCATGTAGGACCAGCCATTTTCGGAGTAGTGTGCAGGCCACCATCAACCAGACCATGGCAAGCCATTAGCCCGGTGATGGCGCCTGCACTGCTATCCCCCCCTATTCCTAAATCTATATTAAAATCCCCCCTATCACTAATTTCCTATTTGTGACACACAGGGGCACCAGACAGTCCACCATCTCCCTCTTGTCTGCCACCACCTGTGGCCCATACACCACCACAAATCTAAATTTACAATCCCTTATCGTGACATCCACCCCTATAACCCTCCCCTGCATCACCACAAAAGAACCCTCCACTTTTACCTCCCTGTACCCACACAAAATCCCTACCCCCGATGAGTGCACCCGCCCAATACCCCAAACCGACTCCCCCTTGTCCCACTCCCTCTTAAACCTACTAACATCCCCTCCATCCCTCAGGTGAACCTCCTGTAAAAAAATAAAAAATAAAATCAAACCCCACACCCTCCAAATAACTAAAAACTGCCCTCCTCTTAACAAAATCCCTTAAACCCCTTACATTTAAACTAACAAAGGTAATTTAGACCCCATGAAATAATAAAATAATAACATGTAATACACTCAAATACTAAACCCAGACAGAAAAAAAACAAAAACAGGAGACTCAACCGATGCTCCCCTGCTCCATATCTACCTGTGAAAACACCATCCGTACTCCCGACATCCCCCCCTCTTCCTCCATCTCACCAACCCAGGATGCAGGAATAGTGTTTGGCTCCGGGGTGCCCTGCACCCTGGGTCTACCCCCACACTCCTCCCCCTCCCCAGTGCTGCAGCTGGTTTGGAAAAAAATAGGGGAGGCTGAGTCCCCAAACAAAAAACTCCCCACCTCCTCCTGTACCCAGTCCTGAGTCTTGTTAGGTGTGACACCACCCAACAGAAGTTGAGGGCCTGGGGAAACCAGCAGCAACCCAAAGGTTTCTCCCACCCCCATCACTCTCTTGACCATCCCCTCCCTCTCATTGTCGGCCAATCGCACCCTCCTCTTCATTCTCTTCTTTGGTGATGGCGGCAGTGGAGAGATACCCCCCCCCCCCGCCAGCTCCTCCACCATACACCTCTTCTCTTCCACCAGGGCACTTTCCCCCCACTCCACTTGCTCTTCCACCGTCTCCTTCTCCACCACCCCTCCCTCGCTTTCTTCTCTCTCATGCTCCTCCACTCGCTTGCCTTCTTCCGCCGCTTTTACTGGTTCTCCTACTCCCGTGCCTTCCGTTTCCTTCTCTCTTGCATCCGCCGCTTCTTGCTCCTACTCCTTCCTTGCGACCCTCCCCTCTGGACCTGTACTCTGGTCATGAGGCATTCTTCCTTCCCCTCTTCTTCCCCCATCCCCCGCTCCTGCTCCCCCCCCAGCCACAGACGCGTATGACCTCTGACGAACTGGACACCCCCGCCACAGGTGTGCTAACGAGCCACACCCGTGGCATGCCTTAGGCTCGTCACAATCCTTCGCCTCGTGCTCCCCAGATCCACAAAATCTGCATTTTCTTGCGCTGCACGCCATAGGCCATACAGCACCTGCAAAATGGAGGCTTACGTGCATAAAACAACGTCCCCCTGTCAGCCCCCAGGGAGAACATAGCAGGAGGATGGAGGTAGCCACCATGTCACTTTGGGTCCTCTCTGAGGAGGGCCTGGAAGCCTCTCCTCCCATTCCAAAACCCAAGGGGGTCTTTGTGGTGCCTTGCTGAGGAGACGTTATCCATGTATCTCCCCAGAAAGGCCCTCACCTCTTCGTCCTTAACCTCATAGTCCGACCCATCCCGGATCCGGTATCGTGACTACGGCTCAAGCTCATTAGCATAACGCACAATGCGAAAAAATATTTCTAAAAATATTTAACCTCCACACATTAACAAGTAAAATAGCTCAAATGAAAGATAAACAAGTTGTTTATCTACCCAGCAAGTCAGATTTCTAAAATGTTTTACGGCGAAAACATAGCACATATTTATATTAGATCACCACCGAAACAAAAGGCAAGCGGCAGCCATTTTGTCCCAGAAAAAATAAAATTTAAAAGTAGGATTAAAAAATAAATAATTCACTAACCTTTTGAAAATCTTCATCAGATGACAGTAATTACATGTTACACAGTACATTTAATTTTTTTTCAATAATATGCTATATAATATCAATAAATCTCGGTTGACGACATTTAAAAAAAAACATGCTACTCAAATGTCAGGAGAAATGATGATAGCTCCGACAGATAACAAGCAATAAACATGACTAAATATACATGTTCTACATATTTTTACAAAGATACACTTCTTCTTAATGCAACCGCTGTATTACATTTATTTTTAACGTTACAGACATCGTTCACTTGGCTATACTAGGAGTCGGCACTCCGATATTAGCAGTACGTTTGGAGTCCACAGAAACCCAAAATAACCACATAAATATTCCCTTACCTTTGATGTTCTTCCATCAGAAGACGTAGAAGGAGTCATACTTACTTAATCGTTTGGTTTCACGTTGCGTGTCCCTATATTAGCATATGCTAACTGCTTCAGCTGAAATGCATCAAAAATGACTTCTGGTCCAGCACTCTTGCGCACCAAAACTTCCAATTTACATATTATATGTCGATTAAACTGGTCAAACGATGTGCAAAATCGAGCTTTATGCTGTTGTTAGCGCTGTCCTTTGTTCTACATGCTAACAGACAAACCGGCTTCAATTTGTGCATCTTGGAAAAGACCGTTCCCCAAATCGGCCGCGCGCAATAGAGTGCCCGGTTTTGAGAGGGACACGCGGAATTTCGTGCGCCAAAGGTGCAGGCTCGTGCGATTCTCACAGTGAACGAATCATTTGAAAGCAGACATCGCGCTGAACTGATAGAGACTGTTCCTGGATCCGTAGCTGCCTGGGAAGGGTGTTGGCGATGACGTCAAAGTAGACCTAACTTTTCTATTGTTGACAGAGTGTTTGGGAGAATGGCTCTCCTGAGAGTTCTGCTTTACATACAGACATAATTTAAACGGTTTTAGAAACTTTAGAGTGTTTTCTATTCAATAATAATTTTTATATGCATATTAGCAATTTTGGGAAAAAATATTTTCAGTTTACTATGGGCACGCACTTTCTCCAACGGGGGCAGTATAGAGCCCTAGGCTTAAGTGGTTTTAACGTATGGGTTGTAAATGTTGACAGTTAGAACCCTAAAGTTGTTATTCGCCAGGCTTGTTATTTCATAGTGGCTCATCGGCCTCTCACCTCCAACTGCTCTTGCCCTTCTCAGGATATCATCGTGTTTCTCCTCTGTATGTAGTGCCACGTCGTATGCTCCCTCCAACGAGTTTCCTTGGAAACAAAACACGTCCTTCACCGTCAGCTTTAGAATCCCCATCAATATTGTCCTTCCAAAAGTTTCCCGTCCTAAAGGCTCCAACTCCTTTTCCTTCCAAGCAAACCGAATCGTGTTGGCCAGCCCAATCCCAGGGACCGACCGTGTTGATGGATTTTGCACCATCTCCGCAAGGAGAATGGCGCACCCGTCTCACGTTCTCTTCTCTTCTCTTCCAAAACAAGGAAAAAAGAAAAACCAAAGTGACCGAGCCTATCTGGTGCAAACTAACAGGAACAATCACCCACAAAACCCAACACCAAACAAGCTACCTAAATATGGTTCCCCAATCAGAGACAATGACTAACACCTGCCTCTGATTGAGAACCATATCAGGCCAAACACAGAAACAGACAAACCAGACACACAACATAGAATGCCCACTCAGATCACACCCTGACCAACCAAAACATAGAATCATACAAAGCAAACTATGGTCACGGTGTGACAGTACTTGAAATCAAATACTTTATGGGTATGTTTTCAGAGAGGTGTTTATCAGTTTTTGTTGATCTCCAGCTATAATGTCCCTTATTAGACCATTTTCCCACATTTAGATAGTT
>NW_027036656.1:0-15201 GCF_034236695.1 Oncorhynchus nerka | reverse complement strand
ACTTAGTTTGATACTGGAAACAACTGTGGACTTAGTTTGCTGCTCTAAACAATTTGTGGACTTAGTTTGCTACTAATAACTGTGATCAGTTTGATACTTCCAATAACTGTGACTTAGTTTGATTTATTTGATACTCTAAACAACTGTGGACTTAGTTTGATACTCTAAACAACTGTGGACTTAGTTTGCTGCTCTAAACAACTGTGGACTTAGTTTGATACTCTAAACAACTGTGGACTTAGTTTGATACTCTAAACAACTGTGGACTTAGTTTGCTGCTCTAAACAACTGTGGACTTAGTTTGCTGCTTTAAACAACTGTGGACTTAGTTTGCAGCTCTAAACAACTGTGGACTTAGTTTGATACTCTAAACAACTGTCAAATTAGTTTGATTTAGTTTGATACTCTAAACAACTGTGGACTTAGTTTGCTGCTTTAAACAACTGTCAACTTAGTTTGCTGCTCTAAACAACTGTGGACTTAGTTTGCTGCTCTAAACAACTGTGGACTTAGTTTGCTGCTCTAAACAACTGTGGACTTAGTTTGCTGCTCTCTTCCCTGCTGCATACAGACATTGATAAACAACTCTGATCTGAGGGTACTAGCTAGAGAAATCCCTCTGCCCTTCTCCACGATACATCTGAGTGTACTAGCTAGATCAATACATCTGAGGGTACTAGCTAGATCAATACATCTGAGGGTACTAGCTAGATCAATCCCTCTGCCCTTCTCCACAATACATCTGAGGGTACTAGCTAGATCAATACATCTGAGGGTACTAGCTAGATCAATACATCTGAGGGTACTAGCTAGATCAATACATCTGAGGGTACTAGCTAGATCAATACATCTGAGGGTACTAGCTAGATCAATACATCTGAGGGTACTAGCTAGATCAATACATCTGAGGGTACTAGCTAGATCAATACATCTGAGGGTACTAGCTAGATCAATACCTCTGCCCTGATACCAATACCATTATTATGCACTCACTCTTCAATTCTTCATCTCTCTCTCTCTCTCTCTCTCTCTCTCTCTCTCTCTCTCTCTCTCTCCTCAAAATTTGTTTGTGGGTCTGTGTGATCTGCGGGAAATTTGTGTCTCTAACATGGTCATATGTTTGACAGGTGTTCTGCCGCTGTGTACTCTCTGTTTAGGACCAAATAGCATTCTAGTTTGCTCAGTTTTTTTGTTAATTATTTCCAATGTGTCAAATAATTACCTTTTTGTTTTCTCATGATTTGGTTTGGTCTAATTGTGTTACTGTCCTGGGGCTCTGTTCACAAACACAAACAGACCCCACAGAGCCCCAGGACAGCAACAGGACCAGCTTGCTTAGGGGACTCTTCTCCAGGTTAATCTCTCTTTAGGGGATTACTTTGTTATGGCAGGTTAGGAAATCACTTCCTTTTAGGTGGTCTGGATTGTGATAATTAGCGGGTATAGTCTCTCTCTCTCTCTCTCTCTCTCTCTCTCTCTCTCTCTCTCTCTCTCTGTCTCTGCTTCTGCCTCTCTTCTGCCTCTCTCTCCTCTCTCTCTCTCTCTCTCACTCTGTGGTGGGCAGGTCAGAGAGATCAAACTGCTCCTCATACTTGGCCCAGGATAAGGGCTGCGTCCAGGGCTGTTGCGGTGTTACCACCATATTACCGCCACACGGTTAGTCATGAGTCATATCCTCAGTGAAATTCCACTTGACCGTTGAGTCACGGTAATCTTCCTTTTATGCACTCTGGACAGGCTTTGATAGTACCCAGCTCAAGCAACTACCATCAGGTCCTATTGGCCTGGTACTCAGGGCTCTATTGCTACAATCAGGACCTAATGGCCTGGTACTCAGGGCTATATTGTTACAATCAGGTCCTATTGGCCTGGTACTCAGGGCTATATTGTTACAATCAGGACCTAATGGCCTGGTACTCAGGGCTATATTGTTACAATCAGGTCCTATTGGCCTGGTACCCAGGGCTATATTGTTACAATAGGACTCTATTGGTCTTACAGGGCTATATTGTTACAATCAGGACCTATTGGTCTGGTACTCAGGGCTATATTGTTACAATCAGGACCTAATGGCCTGGTACTCAGGGCTATATTGTTACAATCAGGACCTATTGGCCTGGTACTCAGGGCTATATTGTTACAATCAGGACCTATTGGCCTGGTACTCAGGGCTATATTGTTACAATCAGGACCTAATGGCCTGGTACTCAGGGCTATATTGTTACAATCAGGTCCTAATGGCCTGGTACTCAGGGCTATATTGTTACAATCAGGTCCTAATGGCCTGGTACTCAGGGCTATATTGTTACAATCAGGACCTAATGGCCTGGTACTCAGGGCTCTATTGTCCCTCCATCAGGTCCTAATGGCCTGGTACTCAGGACTCTACTGCCCCTCCATCAGGTCCTAATGGCCTGGTACTCAGGACTCTACTGCCCCTCCATCAGGTCCTAATGGCCTGGTACTCAGGGCTCTATTGTCCCTCCATCAGGTCCTAATGGCCTGGTACTCAGGGTACTATTGTCCCTCCATTAGGTCCTAATGGCCTGGTACTCAGGACTCTACTGCCCCTCCATCAGGTCCTAATGGCCTGGTACTCAGGGCTCTATTGTCCCTCCATCAGGTCCTAATGGCCTGGTACTCGGGGCTCTATTGTCCCTCCATCAGGTCCTAATGACCTGGTACTCAGGGCTCTATTGTTCCTCGAACCACTCTGACATCAATGCAAATTCCATCTAAAATCACATAAAACACCTGTGATCAAAACAGTAGCCCTAATAGTACTTCTGAAACTCACCTCGCTGTGATTGATCAAGTTGAAGAAAGAAGTTCAACAGCAGGTTGAAACAGTGTATAACCTGGTCGTTGTGGATGTTGTATCTGAGCCAAACACGACTAAATGGCCAGCGACTTTCTAAGGTGATGTTTAATTCAAAACAACCAGAGGCATATTGGAACCTATTCGTATGTATAGGCTTCTGAGCCCAAGCCTGGGGGGGGTGAATTATAATGATGATTGTGGTGTTATACAGTACATAGCAGCCTACTGCATATTACTCATTACAGAGAAAAAAACATAAAACAAAACTGATATAAGATGTCTTTGGTACATAATTGGTCTAGCCTATAGTCCACAATTAAAGAAAAATGAAAGTAATTGCCTTTGAGTGTGGACTGTACTATTATAAATGTCTCTCTGTGAGTCTGGGAGAGAACGTACAGCCCTAGGCCATGCTGGTGGTTCATTGATTGTGCCTGGGCGGCTTAAAGTTAGCCTACAATTAGGGCATTTGCATTTGAATAGCCTAGTAATAGGGAATGTTATTTTTAAATATGTTTTCATAATTAATTGGGTGAAACGTTACCTTTAGCTACAGAATGTCTCACCACCACATGTTTCCATCTCCTCCCCTCTGTCTCTCTGTCTCTGTCTCTCTCTCTATCTTTCTCTCTGCCTCCCCCTGGTACATCTACCTGCCTCTATGTCCCTCTCTCCCATCTTTCTCTGCCTCCCTTCTTCCCCCTTCTTGCTACCTTTCCCTCCTCTCTCCCCTATATCTCTCTCTGTCTCTCTCTCTCTCTCTCTGTCTCTCTGTCTCTCTCTCTCTCTCTCTCTCTCTCTTTCTCTCTTTCTCACTTTCTCTCTGCCTCTCTCTCTCTTTCTCTCTCTCTCTCTCTCTCTCTCTCTCTCTCTCTCTCTCTCTCTCTCTCTCTCTCTCTCTCTCTCTCTCTCTCTCTCTCTCTCTCTCTCTCTCTCTCTCATGCAGACGGGCTGTCAACAGTGAAGTGAAATATGTTTTGTTGTGAAAACATGTTACTATCGAGGTTCCCGAACAGATCTCACATATGGTTTCCGGAATGAAAAACTGGGTCGCTGCAGGAACAGGATATTGGAGAGCCCGATGGCGTACAGCGTTTGGGCGGAATAACACCTGTCAGGCGGTGAGAACCTGCTCCTCGAACAGTGGCTGATGCCTGGAGTGAAATAATATGAATTCCTCAGGTGCTCATATTCGGCACATGCTCCGCGGTTAAGATGGCGGCAAATTGACATGTCATTTTTTCCACCTGCCACTGTTCCTGTCCATTTCATAATGGGGACGGCAGGTAGACTAGTGGTTAGAGTGTAGGGACGGCAGGTTGCCACTGTTCCTGTCCATTTCATAATGGGGACGGCAGGTAGACTAGTGGTTAGAGTGTAGGGACGGCAGGTTGCCACTGTTCCTGTCCATTTCATAATGGGGACGGCAGGTAGACTAGTGGTTAGAGTGTAGGGACGGCAGGTTGCCACTGTTCCTGTCCATTTCATAATGGGGACGGCAGGTAGACTAGTGGTTAGAGTGTAGGGACGGCAGGTTGCCACTGTTCCTGTCCATGTCATAATGGACCATTCTAAACCAGAGTGTAGGGGCGGCAGGTAGCCACTGTTCCTGTCCATGTCATAATGGACCATTCTAAACCAGAGTGTAGGGACGGCAGGTTGCCACTGTTCCTGTCCATGTCATAATGGACCATTCTAAACCAGAGTGTAGGGGAGGCAGGTAGCCACTGTTCCTGTCCATGTCATAATGGACCATTCTAAACCAGAGTGTAGGGACGGCAGGTTGCCACTGTTCCTGTCCATTTCATAATGGGGACGGCAGGTAGACTAGTGGTTGGAGTGTAGGGACGGCAGGTTGCCACTGTTCCTGTCCATTTCATAATGGGGACGGCAGGTAGACTAGTGGTTAGAGTGTAGGGACGGCAGGTTGCCACTGTTCCTGTCCATGTCATAATGGGGACGGCAGGTAGACTAGTGGTTAGAGTGTAGGGGCGGCAGGTTGCCACTGTTCCTGTTCATGTCATAATGGTGACGGCAGGTAGACTAGTGGTTAGAGTGTAGGGACGGCAGGTTGCCACTGTTCCTGTCCATGTCATAATGGGGACGGCAGGTAGACTAGTGGTTAGAGTGTAGGGGCGGCAGGTTGCCACTGTTCCTGTCCATTTCATAATGGGGACGGCAGGTAGACTAGTGGTTAGAGTGTAGGGACGGCAGGTTGCCACTGTTCCTGTCCATGTCATAATGGTGACGGCAGGTAGACTAGTGGTTAGAGTGTAGGGACGGCAGGTTGCCACTGTTCCTGTCCATGTCATAATGGACCATTATAAACCAGAGTGTAGGGGCGGCAGGTTGCCACTGTTCCTGTCCATGTCATAATGGACCATTCTAAACCAGAGTAAACCAGAGTGTAGGGACGGCAGGTTGCCACTGTTCCTGTCCATGTCATAATGGACCATTCTAAACCAGAGTGTAGGGCGGCAGGTTGCCACTGTTCCTGTCCATGTCATAATGGACCATTCTAAACCAGAGTGTAGGGGCGGCAGGTTGCCACTGTTCCTGTCCATGTCATAATGGACCATTCTAAACCAGAGTGTAGGGACGGCAGGTTGCCACTGTTCCTGTCCATGTCATAATGGACCATTCTAAACCAGAGTGTAGGGACGGCAGGTTGCCACTGTTCCTGTCCATGTCATAATGGACCATTCTAATGGGGACCATTCTAAACTGTTCAGAGTGTAGGGACGGCAGGTTGCCACTGTTCCTGTCCATGTCATAATGGACCATTCTAAACCAGAGTGTAGGGACGGCAGGTTGCCACTGTTCCTGTCCATTTCATAATGGGGACGGCAGGTAGACTAGTGGTTGAGTGTAGGGACGGCAGGTTGCCACTGTTCCTGTCCATTTCATAATGGGGACGGCAGGTAGACTAGTGGTTAGAGTGTAGGGACGGCAGGTTGCCACTGTTCCTGTCCATGTCATAATGGGGACGGCAGGTAGACTAGTGGTTAGTGTAGGGACGGCAGGTTGCCACTGTTCCTGTCCATGTCATAATGGTGACGGCAGGTAGACTAGTGGTTAGAGTGTAGGGACGGCAGGTTGCCACTGTTCCTGTCCATGTCATAATGGTAGACTAGTGGTTAGAGTGTAGGGGCGGCAGGTTGCCACTGTTCCTGTCCATGTCATAATGGACCATTCCAGAGTGTAGGGACGGCAGGTTGCCACTGTTCCTGTCCATGTCATAATGGACGGCAGGTAGACTAAGTGTACCAGGTTGCCACTGTAGGGACGGCAGGTAGACTAGTGGTTAGAGTGTAGGGACGGCAGGTTGCCACTGTTCCTGTCCATGTCATAATGGACCATTCTAATGGTGGGGCGGCAGGTTGCCATGTCATAATGGACCATTCTAAACCAGAGTGTAGGGGCGGCAGGTTGCCACTGTTCCTGTCCATGTCATAATGGACCATTCTAAACCAGAGTGTAGGGGCGGCAGGTTGCCACTGTTCCTGTCCATGTCATAATGGACCATTCTAAACCAGAGTGTAGGGACGGCAGGTTGCCACTGTTCCTGTCCATGTCATAATGGACCATTCTAAACCAGAGTGTAGGGGCGGCAGGTTGCCACTGTTCCTGTCCATGTCATAATGGACCATTCTAAACCAGAGTGTAGGGACGGCAGGTTGCCACTGTTCCTGTCCATGTCATAATGGACCATTCTAAACCAGAGTGTAGGGACGGCAGGTTGCCACTGTTCCTGTCCATTTCATAATGGACCATTCTAAACCAGGGGACCTAGACATAATGGACCATTAGAGTGTAGGGACGGCAGGTTGCCACTGTTCCATGTGTCCATTTCATAATGGGGACGGCAGGTAGACTAGGGGTAGAGTGTAGGGACGGCAGGTTGCCACTGTTCCTGTCCATGTCATAATGGGGACGGCAGGTAGACTAGTGGTTAGAGTGTAGGGGCGGCAGGTTGCCACTGTTCCTGTCCATGTCATAATGGTGACGGCAGGTAGACTAGTGGTTAGAGTGTAGGGACGGCAGGTAGCCTAGTGGTTAGAGTGTAGGGACGGCAGGTAGCCTAGTGGTTAGAGTGTAGGGACGGCAGGTTGCCACTGTTCCTGTCCATTTCATAATGGGGACGGCAGGTAGACTAGTGGTTAGAGTGTAGGGGCGGCAGGTAGACTAGTGGTTAAAGTGTAGGGGCGGCAGGTAGCCTAGTGGTTAGAGTGTAGGGACGGCAGGTAGCCTAGTGGTTAGAGTGTAGGGGACGGCAGGTTGCCTAGTGGTTAGAGTGTAGGGACGGCAGGTAGCCTAGTGGTTAGAGTGTAGGGACGGCTTGCCACTGTTCCTGTCCATGTCATAATGGACCATTCTAAACCAGAGTGTAGGGGCGGCAGGTTGCCACTGTTCCTGTCCATGTCATAATGGACCATTCTAAACCAGAGTGTAGGGACGGCAGGTTGCCACTGTTCCTGTCCATGTCATAATGGACCATTCTAAACCAGAGTGTAGGGACGGCAGGTTGCCACTGTTCCTGTCCATTTCATAATGGGGACGGCAGGTAGACTAGTGGTTAGAGTGTAGGGACGGCAGGTTGCCACTGTTCCTGTCCATTTCATAATGGGGACGGCAGGTAGACTAGTGGTTAGAGTGTAGGGGCGGCAGGTTGCCACTGTTCCTGTCCATGTCATAATGGTGACGGCAGGTAGACTAGTGGTTAGACTGTAGGGACGGCAGGTAGCCTAGTGGTTAGAGTGTAGGGACGGCAGGTAGCCTAGTGGTTAGAGTGTAGGACGGCAGGTTGCCACTGTTCCTGTCCATTTCATAATGGGGACGGCAGGTAGACTAGTGGTTAGAGTGTAGGGGCGGCAGGTAGACTAGTGGTCCTGTCCAGGTAGCCTAATGGTTAGAGTGTAGGGGCGGCAGGTAGCCTAGTGGTTAGAGTGTAGGGACGGCAGGTAGCCTAGTGGTTAGAGTGTAGGGACGGCAGGTAGCCTAGTGGTTAGAGTGTAGGGACGGCAGGTTGCCACTGTTCCTGTCCATGTCATAATGGACCATTCTAAACCAGAGTGTAGGGGCGGCAGGTTGCCACTGTTCCTGTCCATGTCATAATGGACCATTCTAAACCAGAGTGTAGGGACGGCAGGTTGCCACTGTTCCTGTCCATGTCATAATGGACCATTCTAAACCAGAGTGTAGGGACGGCAGGTTGCCACTGTTCCTGTCCATGTCATAATGGACCATTCTAAACCAGAGTGTAGGGACGGCAGGTTGCCACTGTTCCTGTCCATTTCATAATGGGGACGGCAGGTAGACTAGTGGTTAGAGTGTAGGGACGGCAGGTTGCCACTGTTCCTGTCCATTTCATAATGGGGACGGCAGGTAGACTAGTGGTTAGAGTGTAGGGGCGGCAGGTTGCCACTGTTCCTGTCCATGTCATAATGGTGACGGCAGGTAGACTAGTGGTTAGACTGTAGGGACGGCAGGTAGCCTAGTGGTTAGAGTGTAGGGACGGCAGGTAGCCTAGTGGTTAGAGTGTAGGGACGGCAGGTTGCCACTGTTCCTGTCCATTTCATAATGGGGACGGCAGGTAGACTAGTGGTTAGAGTGTAGGGGCGGCAGGTAGACTAGTGGTTAAAGTGTAGGGGCGGCAGGTAGCCTAGTGGTTAGAGTGTAGGGACGGCAGGTAGCCTAGTGGTTAGAGTGTAGGGACGGCAGGTAGCCTAGTGGTTAGAGTGTAGGGACGGCAGGTAGCCTAGTGGTTAGAGTGTAGGGACGGCAGGTTGCCACTGTTCCTGTCCATGTCATAATGGACCATTCTAAACCAGAGTGTAGGGGCGGCAGGTTGCCACTGTTCCTGTCCATGTCATAATGGACCATTCTAAACCAGAGTGTAGGGACGGCAGGTTGCCACTGTTCCTGTCCATGTCATAATGGACCATTCTAAACCAGAGTGTAGGGACGGCAGGTTGCCACTGTTCCTGTCCATGTCATAATGGACCATTCTAAACCAGAGTGTAGGGACGGCAGGTTGCCACTGTTCCTGTCCATTTCATAATGGGGACGGCAGGTAGACTAGTGGTTAGAGTGTAGGGACGGCAGGTTGCCACTGTTCCTGTCCATTTCATAATGGGGACGGCAGGTAGACTAGTGGTTAGAGTGTAGGGACGGCAGGTTGCCACTGTTCCTGTCCATGTCATAATGGGGACGGCAGGTAGACTAGTGGTTAGAGTGTAGGGCGGCAGGTTGCCACTGTTCCTGTCCATGTCATAATGGTGACGGCAGGTAGACTAGTGGTTAGAGTGTAGGGACGGCAGGTAGCCTAGTGGTTAGAGTGTAGGACGGCAGGTAGCCTAGTGGTTAGAGTGTAGGGACGGCAGGTTGCCACTGTTCCTGTCCATTTCATAATGGGGACGGCAGGTAGACTAGTGGTTAGAGTGTAGGGGCGGCAGGTAGACTAGTGGTTAAAGTGTAGGGGCGGCAGGTAGCCACTGTTCCTGTCCATGTCATAATGGTGACGGCAGGTAGCCTAGTGGTTAGAGTGTAGGGGCAGGCAGGTAGCCTAGTGGTTAGAGTGTAGGGACGGCAGGTAGCCTAGTGGTTAGAGTGTAGGGACGGCAGGTAGCCTAGTGGTTAGAGTGTAGGGACTAGTTTGGTTAGAGTGTAGGGACGGCAGGTAGCCTAGTGGTTAGAGGGGACGTAGGGACAGGTAGCCTAGTGGTTAGAGTGTAGGGACGGCAGGTAGCCTAGTGGTTAGAGTGTAGGGACGGCAGGTAGCCTAGTGGTTAGAGTGTAGGGGCAGACAGGGTAGCCTAGTGGTTAGAGTGTTGGACTAGTAACCGGAAGGTTGCAAGTTCAAACCCCCGAGCTGACAAGGTACAAATCTGTCGTTCTGCCCCTTGATTCACAGCCTACTCCCTAGTTTGATTCACAGCCCACTCCCTAGTTTGATTCACAGCCTACTCCCTAGTTTGATTCACAGCCCACTCCCTAGTTTGATTCACAGCCTACTCCCTAGTTTGATTCACAGCCTATTCCCTAGCTTGATTCACAGCCTACTCCCTAGTTTGATTCACAGCCTACTCCCTAGTTTGATTCACAGCCTACTCCCTAGTTTGATTCACAGCCTACTCCCTAGTTTGATTCACAGCCTACTCCCTAGTTTGATTCACAGCCTACTCCCTAGTTTGATTCACAGCCTACTCCCTAGTTTGATTCACAGCCTACTCCCTAGTTTGATTCACAGCCACTCCCTAGTTTGATTCACAGCCTACCCCTAGTTTGATTCACAGCCTACTCCCTAGTTTGATTCACAGCCTACTCCCTTTTGATTCACAGCCTACTCCCTAGTCTGATTCACAGCCAGGTTCCCTTCTCACCCCAGGCTGGTGAATGTGAGGAGTGTCTTTAAGCTGTAAATGTTTTTATATCTATTTCTCTCTCTGTCTTTCACCAGCCCTTCTCTCTCTCTCTCTCTCTCTCTCTCTCTGTCTCTCTCTCTCTCTCTCTGTCTCTCTCTCTCTCTCTCTCTCTCTCTCTCTCTCTCTCTCTCTCTCTCTCTCTCTCAAATTCAAATTCAAATTCAAGCTGCTTTATTGGCATGAAAAACATTGTGTCAATATTGCCAAAGCAACAATGTATACAATATACATTGTAACAAAATATAAAAATAAATACAAAATATAAATGATAGCAAATAATAATATAAAATGGTAGTAAATAATAATACACATTTAAATACAGAAATAATAACAATAAAATGGTAACAGTCAACTCTCTCTCTCTCTCTCTCTCTCTCTCTCTCTCTCTCTCTCTCTCTCTCTCTCTCTCTCTCTCTCTCTCTCTCTCTCTCTCTCTCTCTCTGTCTCTCTCTCTCTCTCTCTCTCTCTGTCTCTCTCTCTCTCTCTCTCTCTCTCTCTCTGTCTCTCTCTCTCTCTCTCTCTCTCTCTCTCTCTCTCTCTCTCTCTCTCTGTCTCTCTCTCTCTCTGTCTCTCTCTCTCTCTCTCTCTCTCTGTCTCTCTCTCTCTCTCTCTCTCTCTCTCTCTCTCTCTCTCTCTCTCTCTCTCTGTCTCTCTCTCTCTCTCTCTCTCTCTCTCTCTCTCTCTCTCTCTCTCTCTCTCTCTCTCTCTCTGTCTCTCTCTCTCTCTCTCTCTCTGTCTCTCTCTCTCTCTCTCTGTCTCTCTCTCTCTCTCTCTCTCTCTCTCTCTCTCTCTCTCTCTCTCTCTCTCTCTCTCTCTCTCTCTCTCTGTCTCTCTCTCTCTCTCTGTCTCTCTCTCTCTCTCTCTCTCTCTCTCTCTGTCTCTCTCTGTCTCTCTCTCTCTCTGTCTCTCTCTCTCTCTCTCTCTCTCTCTCTCTCTCTCTCTCTCTCTCTCTCTCTCTCTCTCTCTCTCTCTCTCTGTCTCTCTCTCTCTCTCTCTCTCTCTCTCTCTCTCTCTCTCTCTCTCTCTGTCTCTCTCTCTCTCTCTCTCTCTCTCTCTCTCTCTCTCTCTCTCTCTCTCTCTCTCTCCCTCTCTCTCTCTCTCTCTCTCTCTCTCTCTCTCTCTCTCTCTCTCTCTCTCTCTCTCTCTCTCTCTGTCTCTGTCTCTCTCTCTCTCTCTCTCTCTCTCTCTCTGTCTCTCTCTCTCTCTCCCTCTCTCTCTCTCTCCTCTCTGTCTCTGTCTCTCTCTCTCTCTCTCTCTCACCAGCCCTTCACCTTTCCCTCTCTCTCCCTCTCTCTGTCTCTCTCTCTCTTCCTCTCTCTGTCTCTCTCTCTGTCTCTGTCCATGTCTCTCTCTCTCTCTCCCTCTCTCTCTCTCTCTCTCTCTCTCTCCCTCTCTCTCCCTCTCTGTCTCTCTCTCTCTCCCTCTCTCTCTCTCTCTGTCTCTGTCTCTCTCTCTCTCCGTCTCTCACCAGCCCTTCATCTTTCCCTCTCTCTCCCTCTCTCTGTCTCTCTCTCTGTCTCTCTGTCTCTCAATTCAATTTTCAATTCAATTCAAGGGCTTTATTGGCATGGGAAACATGTGTTAACATTGCCAAAGCAAGTGAGGTAGACAACATACAAAGTGAATATATAAGGTGAAAAACAACAAAAATGAACAGTAAACATTACACATACAGAAGTTTCAAAACAGTAAAGACATTACAAATGTCATATTATATATATATATATATACAATGTACAAATAGTTAAAGGACACAAGATAAAATAAATAAGCATAAATATGGGTTGTATTTACAATGGTGTTTGTTCTTCACTGGTTGCCCTTTTCTCGTGGCAACAGGTCACAAATCTTGCTGCTGTGATGGCACACTGTGGAATTTCACCCAGTAGATATGGGAGTTTTTCAAAATTGGATTTGTTTTCGAATTCTTTGTGGATCTGTGTGATCTGGGGGAAATATGTATCTCTAATATGGTCATACATTGGGCAGGAGGTTAGGAAGTGCAGCTCAGTCTCCACCTCATTTTGTGGGCAGTGAGCACATAGCCTGTCTTCTCTTGAGAGCCATGTCTGCCTACGGCGGCCTTTCTCAATAGCAAGGCTATGCTCACTGAGTCTGTACATAGTCAAAGCTTTCCTTAATTTTGGGTCAGTCACAGTGGTCAGGTATTCTGCCGCTGTGTACTCTCTGTTTAGGGCCAAATAGCATTCTAGTTTGCTCTGTTTTTTTGTTAATTCTTTCCAATGTGTTAAGTAATTATCTTTTTGTTTTCTCATGATGTGGTTGGGTCTAATTGTGCTGTTGTCCTGGGGCTCTGTAGGGTATGTTTGTGTTTGTGAACAGAGCCCCAGGACCAGCTTGCTTAGGGGACTCTTCTCCAGGTTCATCTCTCTGTAGGTGATGGCTTTGTTATGGAAGGTTTGTGAATCGCTTCCTTTTAGGTGGTTGTAGAATTTAATGGCTATTTTCTGGATTTTGATAATTAGTGGGTATCGGCCTAATTCTGCTCTGCATGCATTATTTGGTGTTTTACGTTGTACACGGAGGATATTTTTGCAGAATTCTGCGTGCAGAGTCTCAATTTGGTATTTGTCCCATTTTGTGAAGTCTTGGTTGGTGAGCGGACCCCAGACCTCACAACCATAAAGGGCAATGGGCTCTATGACTGATTCAAGTATTTTTAGCCAAATCCTAATTGGTATGTTGAAATTTATGTTTCTTTTGATGGCATAGAAGGCCCTTCTTGCCTTGTCTCTCAGATCGTTCACAGCTTTGTGGAAGTTACCTGTGGCACTGATGTTTAGGCCAAGGTATGTATAGTTTTTTGTGTGCTCTAGGGCAACAGTGTCTAGATGGAATTTGTATTTGTGGTCCTGGTGACTGGACCTTTTTTGGAACACCATTATTTTGGTCTTACTGAGATTTACTGTCAGGGCCCAGGTCTGACAGAATCTGTGCATAAGATCTAGGTGCTGCTGTAGGCCCTCCTTGGTTGGTGACAGAAGCACCAGATCATCAGCAAACAGCAGACATTTGACTTCGGATTCTAGCAGGGGAGGCCGGGTGCTGCAGACTTTTCTAGTGCCCGCGCCAATTCGTTGATATATATGTTGAAGAGGGTGGGGCTTAAGCTGCATCCCTGTCTAACCCCACGACCCTGTGTGAAGAAATGTGTGTGTTTTTTTGCCAATTTTAACCGCACACTTGTTGTTTGTGTACATGGATTTTATAATGTCGTATGTTTTACCCCAACACCACTTTCCATCAGTTTGTATAGCAGACCCTCATGCCAGATTGAGTCGAAGGCTTTTTTGAAATCAACAAAGCATGAGAAGACTTTGCCTTTGTTTTGGTTTGTTTGGTTGTCAATTAGGGTGTGCAGGGTGAATACATGGTCTGTTGTACGGTAATTTGGTAAAAGCCAATTTGACATTTGCTCAGTACATTGTTTTCATTGAGGAAATGTACGAGTCTGCTGTTAATAATAATGCAGAGGATTTTCCCAAGGTTACTGTTGACACATATTCCACGGTAGTTATTGGGGTCAAATTTGTCTCCACTTTTGTGGATTGGGGTGATCAGTCCTTGGTTCCAAATATTGGGGAAGATGCCAGAGCTAAGTATGATGTTAAAGAGTTTTAGTATAGCCAATTGGAATTTGTTGTCTGTATATTTGATCATTTCATTGAGGATACCATCGACACCACAGGCCTTTTTGGGTTGAAGGGTTTTTATTTTGTCCTGTAACTCATTCAATGTAATTGGAGAATCCAGTGGGTTCTGGTAGTCTTTAATAGTTGATTCTAAGATCTGTATTTGATCATGTATATGTTTTTGCTCTTTGTTCTTTGTTATAGAACCAAAAAGATTGGAGAAGTGGTTTACCCATACATCTCCATTTTGGATAGATAATTCTTCATGTTGTTGTTTGTTTAGTGTTTTCCAATTTTCCCAGAAGTGGTTAGAGTCTATGGATTCTTCAATTGCATTGAGCTGATTTCTGACATGCTGTTCCTTCTTTTTCCGTAGTGTATTTCTGTATTGTTTTAGTGATTCACCATAGTGAAGGCGTAGACTCAGGTTTTCCGGGTCTCTATGTTTTTGGTTGGACAGGTTTCTCAATTTCTTTCTTAGATTTTTGCATTCTTCATCAAACCATTTGTCATTATTGTTAATTTTCTTCGGTTTTCTATTTGAGATTTTTAGATTTGATAGGGAAGCTGAGAGGTCAAATATACTGTTAAGATTTTCTACTGCCAGGTTTACACCTTCACTATTACAGTGGAACGTTTTACCCAGGAAATTGTCTAAAAGGGATTGAATTTGTTGTTGCCTAATTGTTTTTTGGTAGGTTTCCAAACTGGATTCCTTCCATCTATAGCATTTCTTAATGTTACTCAGTTCCTTTGGCTTTGATGCCTCATGATTGAGTATTGCTCTGTTTAAGTAGACTGTGATTTTGCTGTGGTCTGATAGGGGTGTCAGTGGGCTGACTGTGAATGCTCTGAGAGATTCTGGGTTGAGGTCAGTGATAAAGTAGTCTACAGTACTATTGCCAAGAGATGAGCTATAGGTGTACCTACCATAGGAGTCCCCTCGAAGCCTACCGTTGACTATGTACATACCCAGCGTGCGACAGAGCTGCAGGAGTTGTGACCCGTTTTTGTTGGTTATGTTGTCATAGTTGTGCCTAGGGGGCATATGGGGAGGGGATGCTGTCACCTCCAGGCAGATGTTTGTCCCCCTGTGTGCTGAGGGTGTCAGGTTCTTGTCCGGTTCTGGCATTTAGGTCGCCACAGACTAGTACATGTCCCTGGGCCTGGAAATGATTGATTTCGCCCTCCAGGATGGAGAAGCTGTCTTCATTAAAATATGGGGATTCTAGTGGGGGGATATAGGTAGCACACAGGAGGACATTTTTCTCTGTTAGGATCATTTCCTTTTTTTCTCTCTCTC
>NW_027036655.1:0-15199 GCF_034236695.1 Oncorhynchus nerka | reverse complement strand
ACCTACAGTTGAAGCCGGAAGTTTACCTACACCTTAGCCAACTACATTTAAACTCCGTTTTTCACAATTCCTGACATTTAATCAGAGTAAAAATGTCCTGTTTTAGGTCAGTTAGGATCGCCACTTTATTTTAAGAATGTGAAATGTCAGAATAATCGTAGAGAGAATGATTTATTGCAGCTTTTATTTCTTTCATCACATTCCCAGTGGGTCAGAAGTTTACATGCACTCAATTAGTATTTGGTAGCATTGCCTTTAAATTGTTTAACTTGGGTCAAATGTGTCAGGTAGCATTCCACAAGCTTCCCACATAAGTTGGGTGAATTTTGGCCCATTCCTCCTGATAGCTGATGTAACTGAGTCAGGTTTGAAGGCCTCCTTGCTCGCACACACTTTTTCAGTTCTGCCCACAAATTTTCTATGGAATTGAGGTCAGGGCTTTGTGATGGCCCCACCAATACCTTGACTCTGGTGTCCTTAAGCCATTTTGCCACAACTTTGGAAGTATGCTTGGAGTCATTGTCCATTTGGAAGACCCATTTGCGACCAAGCTTTAACTTCCTGACTGATGTCTTGAGATGTTGCGTCAATATATCCACATCATTTTCCTGCCTCATGAAGCCATCTATTTTGAGAAGTGCACCAGTCCCTCCTGCAGCAAAGCACCCCCACAACATGATGCTGCCACCCCCGTGCTTCACGGTTGGAATGGTGCTCTTCGGCTTGCAAGCCTCACCCTTTTCCTCCAAACATAACAATGGTCATTATGGCCAAAACGTTATATTTTTGTTTCATGAGACCATAGGACATTTCTCCAAAAAGTACAATCGTTGTCCCCATGTGCAGTTGCAAACCATAGTCTGGCTTTTTTATGGCGGTTTTGGAGCAGTGGCTTCTTCCTTGCTGAGCGGCCTTTCGGGTTATGTCGATATAGGACCCGTTTTTACTGTGGATATAGATACTTTTCCACCTGTTTCCTCCAGCATCTTCACAAAGTCCTTTGCTGTTGTTCTGGGATTGATTTACACTTTTTGCACCAAATTACGTTCATCTCTAGGAGACAGAACGCGTCTCCTTCCTGAGCGGTATGACGGCTGCGTGGTCCCATGGTGTTTATACTTGCGTACTATTGTTTGTACAGATGAACTTGGTAACTTCAGGTGTTTGGAAATTGCTCCCAAGGATGAACCAGACTTGTGGAGGTCTACAATTATTTTTATCTGATGTCTTTCTTTTGATTTTCCCATGATGTCAAGTAAAGAGGCACTGAGTTTGAAGGTAGGCCTT
Organism: Oncorhynchus nerka; assembly: GCF_034236695.1. Taxonomy (NCBI): domain Eukaryota; kingdom Metazoa; phylum Chordata; class Actinopteri; order Salmoniformes; family Salmonidae; genus Oncorhynchus; species Oncorhynchus nerka. The sequence continues at coordinate 13,912 of NW_027036655.1, read as the reverse complement.
GAAATACATCCACAGGTACACCTCCAATTGACTCAAATGATGTCAATTATCCTATCAGAAGCTTTTAAAGCCATGACATCATTTTCTGGAGTTTTCCAAGCTGTTGAAAGGCACAGTCAACTTAGTGCATGTAAACTTCTGACCCACTGGAATTGTGATTAAGTGATTTAATCTGTCTGTAAACATTTGTTGGAAAAATGACTTATGTCATGCACAAAGTAGATGTCCTAACCGACTTGCCTAAACTATAGTTTCTTAAGAAATTTGTGGAGTGTTTGAAACACTTAAGTTTGAGTCATTAAAACTTGTTTATGTAAAACCTGACTTCAACTGTATACCACGATGCAGCCACCCCCATGCTTGACAATAAGGAGGCAGATCGTCTCCTCAGTGATGTTTTGTGTTGGCTTTGCATTTAGCCCAAAAATTATATTCATTTGCCATGTTTTTTGCAGTATTGCTTTATTGCATACAGTATGCATGTTTTGTTATTATTTAGTACATTTGTGTTCTTTTCACTGTCATTTAGGTCATTATTGTGTTGTTGATCCATCCTCAGTTTTCTCCCATCACAGCCATTGAACGCTGTTTTTAAATCCCCAATGGCTTCACTTATTTTTTATTTTTACCTTTTAACTAGGCAAGTCAGTTAAGAGCAACATATTTTCACCTTGTCAGCTCGGGGATTTGATCTTGCAACCTTCCGGTTACTAGTCCAATGCTCTAACCACTAGGCTACCTGCCGCCCTAATGGTAACATCCCTGAGCGGTTTCATTCCTGTCCTGCAGCTCAGTTCAGAAGGACAAGTGTATCTTTGAGATGTCTGGGTGCTTTAATAATGTAGGGCATCATTCTTAACTAGACCAGGGATGGGACCCTTGTGTAGGAACTCAGTCAAGACCTCCACTTACTGTTCAGAGTTAGAATAGAATCATACACAAGGTGACCTTTCTGAATGTGGTTGTGCATCACTTTTCCTCTTGCTAAGTCGGTCACTGTCAGCTATGTTTTTCCCACTTTGACATAAGAGTATTGTGTGTGTTGTTGACAAAACATGACAAATCTATTTTAGTCCCACTTTGTAACACAATAAAATGTGAAGAAATACAAGGGGTCTGAATACTGAATATACACCCTTCATCACACACACATGTACACACATGCATACACACATCACGTCTGAACAGCAGCATAACATCACCAAACACCATTTGATTGTGGTAGCATCAAAGCAGCTTGTCTCCATGCTCAGCTCAGCTCTGTGATGCTGCTGCTGCTAAGAGAGAACACGCTGCATCGTGTGGGTACTCTCACCATTCTGTTTCATGTCTCTCCTGCTTCCACAGGGTGAGGCTGGCTGGAAGGTGTGTCTACATGGGGCCTGTTGAAGGTGTGTGGCAGGTTCAGACAGCAGAGGAACTGGACGGTAGTAGGGGTGTAGTACAGTGGAATGGTAGAGAGATGGTTAGTCTATGCCACACGTCTTCGGCGATGCTTCTCTGTCTCGTGCTGCTCAGTGAGCCTGGGGCCGACAGGCTAGGCGTTAGTCAGTCAAGGGGAAAGTAGAGCGAGGGAGGGGAGATGTCACCTGACACAGCCCTGGCTTGAACCCTCAGGGGGTCAGTCAGAACAGCACTGGAGCATCAGCATCCACCCCCTCTTCCTCCTCAACCTCACCACTATTAAATATAGAAACCGAGAGGAGAGGACAAGAGAGTAAATGTCTGTAAGGGTGTGCGTGTCAGGGAGTCTATTTATGATGGTGTGTGTGTACGTGCACGCCCGTGTGGGTGTGTGTCCATCTCCGGCAGAGCGGCTTATTGCATGTGAAACAGTGTGTGGTGAGTCACTGCTCTCATGGTCTGCTTCTACCCCCCTGTTCACTAGCTGTGGGCCCTGCCGCTCTCCCACAGTCTCTTCCCTTGCCCCGCCTGTCTCCCCCACCCTTGCCCCGCCTGTCTCCCCCACCCTTGCCCCGCCTGTCTCCCCCACCCTTGCCCCGCCTGTCTCCCCCACCCTTGCCCCGCCTGTCTCCCCCACCCTTGCCCCGCCATCCTTGCCCCGCCTGTCTCCCTCACCCTTGCCCCGCCTGTCTCCCTCACCCTTGCCCCGCCTGTCTCCCCACCCTTGCCCGCCTGTCTCCCCCACCCTTGCCCCACCTCTCTCCCCCAACCTTGCCCCGCCTGTCTCCCTCACCCTTGCCCCGCCTGTCTCTCTCACCCTTGCCCCGCCTGTCTCTCTCACCCTTGCCCCGCCTGTCTCTCTCACCCTTGCCCCGCCTGTCTCTCTCACCCTTGCCCCGCCTGTCTCCTCACCCTTGCCCCGCCTGTCTCCCTTGCCCCGCCTGTCTCCCTTGCCCCGCCTGTCTCCCTCACCCCTGCCCCGCCTGTCTCCCCTCTCCCAACAGTCTCTCCCCTGCCCCGCCTGTCTACCCCACCCTTGCCCCGCCTGTCTCCCTCACCCTTGCCCCGCCTGTCTCCCTCACCCTTGCCCCGCCTGTCTCCCTCACCCTTGCCCCGCCTGTCTCCCTCACCCTTGCCCCGCCTGTCTCCCTCACCCTTGCCCCGCCTGTCTCCCTCACCCTTGCCCCGCCTGTCTCCCCCCACCCTTGCCCGCCTGTCTCCCCCACCCTTGCCCCGCCTGTCTCCCCCACCCTTGCCCCGCCTGTCTCCCCCAACCTTGCCCCGCCTGTCTCCCTCACCCTTGCCCCGCCTGTCTCTCTCTCACCCTTGCCCCCGCCTGTCTCTCTCACCCTTGCCCCGCCTGTCTCTCTCACCCTTGCCCCGCCTGTCTCCCTCACCCTTGCCCCGCCTGTCTCCCTCACCCTTGCCCCGCCTGTCTCCCTCACCCTTGCCCCGCCTGTCCCCTTGCCCCGCCTGTCTCCCTCACCCTTGCCCCGCCTGTCTCCCTCACCTTGCCCCGCCTGTCTCCCTCACCCTTGCCCCGCCTGTCTCCCTCACCCTTGCCCCGCCTGTCTCCCTCACCCTTGCCTGTCTCCCCCTCTCCCAACAGTCTCTCCCCCTGCCCCGCCTGTCTACCCCACTTCCAACAGTCTCTCTTCCTTTGCCGATCTAATAGGACATTAAAAGCCTCAGGAAGTTGGAGGGAGGGTTACTGCTGACACTGAGGAATAGTACAGGGTCTGGCTGGCAGGCTGCATGGGAACGAGTGTGTGTGAAATGGGGGGGGTAGGAATGGATTTTTACCCAGGGAAGAGGGCCCGAGGGTTGGGGTGCAGGGGGGTGCGGTTGCAACGTTGACAGTGGTAGCTGTGTTTTGACTGGAGCTCTGGTGCAATGCAGAAATTTAGGAGGGGTGCTGGAAGGCATCAACAGCAGCATCTCTCTTGAAGAGCTGAGGGGGAGGGTCTGGAGCAGAGAGCTAATGATAATGAGGTGTAGGAGGGACTGTCTTTAGAGCACTAGCCGGCCTTGTCTGTCTACTTATGATCACAATCACACTTCCTGCATCCTTCCTCTCTCTCTCTTTCTCCTTTCTTTTTCTCTCATCTTTCTGCTTCTTTTTCGCTCTCTCGTTCATATAAGCCTACATCTAACGTAGGCTTATATGCCTCATTCTACTCTCCATCTCTTGCTCTGAACCCTGTTCCTGGAGAGTTACAGTCCAGTAGGTTTTGTCCTGTCGTGTCCCTTGTATATATCGTTTTACATCTTTTTCTTCGCATATCTTTTTAAAATATTTTCCTAAACCTCAACTTCTAAATACTCTCCTGCAACCCGCCTCACCCAATGTGATGTGGATCTGCTTTTTTATAAAGTATTTCTATTTACTTCGGATCTGGAATCCCTCAACTGAAGCTAGCCAGCTAACTACCTATCAGCTAACAGGTAGAAAATCATTGCTAGCGGTCATCAGCTAACCTTTAGCTTGGAAATCTCTCGCCAATTCGAATAACGTGACTCAAACCAGAGCATAATGGACCTATTTCTCTCCATATCCCCAGATTCCTACCGCAAACTCTGAACATTTTCATCTGGATCTTCGCAACTAGCTAACTGCAATCCCGGGTGACCACTCCTGGCTAGATTTTCCATCCCGGCGCAAGCACCAATTAGCCTGAAGCTAGCCCGGCCAGGGCTCCTGTGCTATCACTGATGCCCACTCCTGGGCTACAATATCCGGACCCTTTCTACTGCCGGTATGGGGCACGGAACCCCGCCGATCCTCTACGACTGAAATACCGACATAATCTGCCTGAGGTTTACAACAGGCCCCTCAGGCACAACGTCCGCTGAAGGCCCATTCTGCTAACAGCGTCCTACTAGCTCCCTAGAGCTACTTGGAACCCTACTAATCCCAAGACTGGTCTATAGACGTCACCGCACGAAGAGGCAAAAACAGACTTACCCCCATCGCGACGTCCCCCAAAGGCTAACTTGCCTGCCCCGGTCTGCTAACTGCTAGCTTGTTTAGCCCCGGCCTACTAACTGTTAGCTTGTTAGCATCGGCCTGCTAACTGTCTGAATCGCTGTGTACCCATGTGTTCACTTTGCTACGCATGCCTCTCTCTAATATCAATATGCCTCGTCGATTACTGTCCTGCTTAGTGATTACTGTCTTATTTCACTGTAGAGCCTCTAGCCCTGCTCAATATGCCTTAACCAACCATGTTGTTCCACCTCCTACATATGCGATGACATCACCTGGTTTAAACGTCTCTAGAGACATCTCTCTCATCATTACTCAATGCCTAGGTTTACCTCCAATGTACTCACATCCTACCTTACCTTTGTCTGTACACTATGCCTTGAATCTATGCTATCGTACCCAGAAACCTGCTCCTTTTACTCTCTGTTCCGAACGTGATAGACGGCCAGTTCGTATAGCCTTTAGCCGTACCCTTATCCTACCTCTCCTTTGTTCCTCTGGTGATGTGGAGGTTAATCCAGGTCCTGCAGTGCCTAGCTCACTCCCACTCCCCAGGTGCTCTCATTTGTTGACTTCTGTAACTGTAAAAGCCTTGGTTTCATGCATGTTAACATTAGAAGCCTACTCCATAAGTTTGTTTTACTCACTGCTTTAGCTTACTCTGCCAACCCGGATGTCTTAGCCGTGTCTGAATACTGGCTTAGGAAAACCACCAAAAACCCTGAAGTCTCCATTGCTAACTATAACATTTTCCCTAAGATAGAACTGCCAATGGGGCGGTGTTGCAATCTACTGCAAAGATAGCCTGCAGAGTTCTGTATTACTATCCAAGTCTGTATGCAAACAATTCGAGCTTCTACTTCTAAAATTCACCTTTCCAGAAAGAAGTCTCTCACTGTTGCCGCTTGCTATAGACCTCCCTCTGCCCCCAGCTGTGCCCTCGATACCATATGTGAATGGATTGCCACCCATCTATCTTCTGAGCTCGTGCTACTAGGTGACCTAAACTAGGACATGCTTAACACCCCGGCCATCCTACAACCTAAGCTTGATGCCCTCAATCTCACACAAATGATCAATGAACCAGGTACAACCCCAAATCCATAAACACGGGCACCCTCATAGATGTCATCCTAACTAACTCGCCCTCCAAATACACCTCTGCTGTTTTCAAGCAAGATCTCAGCGATCACTGCCTCACAGGCAGTTGGAAAAGCTAAGGCTAGCTTTTTCAAATAGAAATTTGCATCCTGTAGTACTAACTCAAAAACGTTCTGGGACACTGTAAAGTCCATGGAGAATAAGATCACCTCCTCCCAGCTGCCCACAGCTCTGAGCCTAGGAAACACTGTTCCCACCAATAAATCCACTATAATTGAGAATTTCAATAAGCATTTCTCTACGGCTGGCCATGCTTTCCACCTGGCTACCCCTACCCCGGTCAACTGCCCGGCACCATCCACAGCAACCCGCCAAAGCCCCCACCATTTCTCCTTCACCCAAATCCAGATAGCTGATGTTCTGAAAGAGCTGCAAAATCTGGACCCATACAAATCAGCCGGGCTAGACATTCTGGACCCTCTCTTTCTAAAATGATCTGCCGAAATTGTTGCAACCCCTATTACTAGCCTGTTCAACCTCTCTTTCGTATCGTCTGAGATTCCCAAAAATTGGAAAGCAGCCGCGGTCATCCCCCTCTTCAAAGGGGGTGACACTCTAGACCCAAACTGCTACAGACCTATATCTATCCTACCCTGCCTTTCTAAGGTCTTCGAATGCCAAGTTAACAAACAGATTACCGACCATTTCGAATCCCACCGTACCTTCTGCGCTATGCAATCTGGTTTCAGAGCTGGTCATGGGTTCACCTCAGCCACGCTCAAGGTCCTAAACGACATCATAACCGCCATCGATAAGAGACATTACTGTGCAGCCGTATTCATCGACCTGGCCAAGGCTTTCGACTCTGTCAATCACCACATTCTTATTGGCAGACTCGACAGCCTTGGTTTCTCAAATGATTGCCTCGCCTGGTTTACCAACTACTTCTCTGATAGAGTTCAGTGTGTCAAATCGGAGGGCCTGTTGTCCGTACCTCTGACAGTCTCTATGGGCGTGCCACAGGGTTCAATTCTCAGGCCGACTCTCTTCTCTGTATACATCAATGATGTTGCTCTTGCTGCTGGTGATTCTCTGATCCACCTCTACACAGACGACACCATTCTGTATACTTCTGGCCCTTCTTTGGACACAGTGTTAACTAACCTCTAGACGAGCTTCAATGCCATAAAACTCTCCTTCCGTGGCCTCCAACTGCTCTTAAACGCAAGTAAAACTAAATGCATGCTATTCAACCGATCACTGTCCGCACCTGCTTGCCCATCCAGCATCACTACTCTGGACGGCTCTGACTTAGAATACGTGGACAACTACAAACATCTGGGTGTCTGGTTAGACTGTAAACTCTCCTTCCAGACTCACATTAAGCATCTCCAATCCAAAATGAAATCTAGAATCGGCTTCCTATATCGCACAAAGCATCTTTCACTCATGCTGCCAAACATACCCTCGTAAAACTGACCATCCTGCAGATCCTCGACTTCGGCGATGTCATCTTTAAAATAGCCTCCAACACTCTACTCAGACTGCATCCAGTTTGTTATCACAGTGCCATCCGTTTTGTCACCAAAGCCCCATACACTACCCACCATTGAGACCTGTACGCTCTCGTTGGTTGGCCCTCGCTTCATACTTGTCGCCAAACCCACTGGCTTCAGGTTATCTACAAGTCTCTGCTAGGTAAAGCCCCGCCTTATCTCAGCTCACTGGTCACCATAGCAGCACCCACTCTTAGCATGCGCTCCAGCAGGTATATCTCACTGGTCACCGCCAAAGCCAATTCCTCCTTTGGTCGTCTTTCCTTCCAGTTCTCTGCTGCCAATGACTGGAACGAACTGCAAAATCTCAGAAGCTGGAGACTCACATCTCCCTCACTAGCTTTAAGCACCAGCTGTCTGAGCAGGTCACAGATCACTGCACCTGTACATAGCCCATCTGTAAACAGCCCATCTATCTACCTACCTCATCCCCATACTGTATTTATTTATTTTGCTCCTTTGCACCCCAGTATCTCTACTTGCACATTCATCTTCTGCACATCTACCATTCCAGTGTTTAATTGCTATATTGTAATTACTTTGCCACCATGGCCTATTTATTGCCTTAACTTACCTCATTTGCACTCACTGTATATAGACTTTTTGTTTTCTTTTGTTCTACTGTATTATTGACTGTTTTGTTTATTCCATGTGTAACTCTGTGTTGTTGTATGTGTCGAATTGCTATGCTTTATCTTGGCCAAGTCGCAGTTGTGAATGAGAACTTGTTCTCAACTGGCCTACCTGGTTAAATAAAGGTGTTCTCAACTAGCCTACCTGGTTAAATAAAGGTGAAATAAAAAAAACTCCAACCCTGTTCCTGGAGAGTTACAGTCCTGTAGGTTTTAACTTCAACCCTGTTCCTGGAGAGTTACAGTCCAGTAGGTTTTAACTCCAACCCTTTTCCTGGAGAGTTACCGTCCAGTAGGTTTTAACTCCAACCCTTTTCCTGGAGAGTTACAGTCCTGTAGGTTTTAACTCCAACCCTGTTCCTGGAGAGTTACCGTCCAGTAGGTTTTAACTCCAACCCTGTTCCTGGAGAGTTACAGTCCAGTAGGTTTTAACTCCATTAACCTACAGGAGGATAGCTCTCCAGGAACAGGGTTGGCATTAACCTACAGGAGGATAGCTCTCCAGGAACAGGGTTGGCGTTTAAACCTACAGGAGGGTAGCTCTCCAGGAACAGGGTTGGCGTTTAAACCTACAGGAGGGTAGCTCTCCAGGAACAGGGTTGGAGGGCCCTGACTAGCCTGTCTGTGTTATCAGGCTCCAGTCTAAATGTGATTCTCCTTCGCCTGTCACTATTAGACCCCGCCCCCCTCCAATTGATCCCATTCATCCCAGTGTGATAAGCTCCACCCACTCCAGACTGAATGAAAACAGAGCTTAGTGTATGTGGCCCTGAATGTCCAGTTTACTGCACCATCATCAATCCTCCTAAGGCCGTGCAACAACATAGATGTGTGTGTGTCCTATTCCAGTGATATGATGATATAACTGCAATCTTATATCACCACCGTAGCAGTCATAACTGTGTAGGTGGACAATAGCCTCGTCTTCTCTCACAGTGTATCTGGTCCTTCTATGATGAATGTTTAGTGGCTGCAGCCTGCCGGCAGCATTACTCTGGGCTCTGTGGAGATGACATGGTAGGAAAATCAGACATTTCCCTGACACTCCCCCTGCTGGCCAGAACTGCATGCTACAGCTCTTTCACCATGGTTAGGAGAGGGAACACAAGGAATCAGTCACTGTGAGAAACAGACTCATGACTCAGAGACAGGCCACAGTGTAATGTCAATGCATTTACTGCCTTTCTATCTGTCTGCCAATGTGGCATTGAGGAGGCAGCTTGTTTCCCCTGCTAGAACGTAGTCATTTAGCGGTCTAACTATGGCTCCCCACCTCACACAAATTGGAGTAGTTGTTGGTTTTACTTGAATGTTGTTTGCATCACTGGGATGTTGCTTCACAATGCTTTGCTCCCTCACAAGTAAGAACATATATCTTTGGGAAACACTGACTCCAGTGACAGGCAGATCACTGGGTGCCAGGGCTGGAGTTAAAACTTACTGGACTGTAACTCTCCAGGAACAGGGTTGGAGTTAAAACCTACTGGACTGTAACTCTCCAGGAACAGGGTTGGAGTTAAAACCTACTGGACTGTAACTCTCCAGGAACAGGGTTGGAGATAAAACCTACTGGACTGTAACTCTCCAGGAACAGGGTTGGAGTTAAAACCTACAGGACTGTAACTCTCCAGGAACAGGGTTGGAGTTAAAACCTACTGGACTGTAACTCTCCAGGAACAGGGTTGGAGTTAAAACCTACTGGACTGTAACTCTCCAGGAACAGGGTTGGAGTCTGTGTTTCATAGTGATATAATGTGGAGGAAGTGAAACTGAGAACGGGCTGGATCTTTTATGACCCCTTTACAATGGTTCTCCATGCTGTCGTAATGGTGTCGGGTTGTTTTATTGTGTTGCTGTTCGTCAGGTGACTAGCCTACCTTTTGTGTGGTGTTATTTGCTCTTGGCCTAATACCTTGGCGTGTGTGTGTGTCAGTGAGCGTCATGTCAGTGGTTACTGTGTTCTTACTATCTCTTATTCACATTTCTAGAAACATGGTTGAAATGGCCACTGAACTGCAGATTTTAGTCTTTAATGTTTCTCCTGCTCTATTCCACCTTTCTTTCCTCCCTCTCCCTCCCCTTCTCTCATCCCTCCTTTCTCTCCATCTCTCCTTTCTCTCCATCCCTCTCCTGTATTCATCACTACAACACAGTACAGCGCTCCTCCATATGGTTGTTTTGTCAGTCCCATCAGCTTCAGGCAGGGCTATAGGACTGTCTGGTCATCAGAGCAGCATCGGGGCTATAGGACTGTCTTCAGTCAGAGCAGCATCAGGGCTATAGGACTGTCTTCAGTCAGAGCAGCATCGGGGCTATAGGACTGTCTGGTCATCAGAGCAGCATCGGGGCTATAGGACTGTCTGGTCATCAGAGCAGCATCAGGGCTATAGGACTGTCTGGTCATCAGAGCAGCATCAGGGCTATAGGACTGTCTGGTCATCAGAGCAGCATCGGGGCTATAGGACTGTCTTCAGTCAGAGCAGCATCAGGGCTATAGGACTGTCTGGTCATCAGAGCAGCATCGGGGCTATAGGACTGTCTGGTCATCAGAGCAGCATCGGGGCTATAGGACTGTCTGGTCATCAGAGCAGCATCGGGGCTATAGGACTGTCTGGTCATCAGAGCAGCATCAGGGCTATAGGACTGTCTGGTCATCAGAGCAGCATCAGGGCTATAGGACTGTCTGGTCATCAGAGCAGCATCGGGGCTATAGGACTGTCTGGTCATCAGAGCAGCATCAGGGCTATAGGACTGTCTTCAGTCAGAGCAGCATCAGGGCTATAGGACTGTCTGGTCATCAGAGCAGCATCGGGGCTATAGGACTGTCTTCAGTCAGAGCAGCATCAGGGCTATAGGACTGTCTGGTCATCAGAGCAGCATCGGGGCTATAGGACTGTCTTCAGTCAGAGCAGCATCAGGGCTATAGGACTGTCTGGTCATCAGAGCAGCATCAGGGCTATAGGACTGTCTGGTCATCAGAGCAGCATCAGGGCTATAGGACTGTCTGGTCATCAGAGCAGCATCAGGGCTATAGGACTGTCTGGTCATCAGAGCAGCATCAGGGCTATAGGACTGTCTGGTCATCAGAGCAGCATCGGGGCTATAGGACTGTCTTCAGTCAGAGCAGCATCAGGGCTATAGGACTGTCTGGTCATCAGAGCAGCATCGGGGCTATAGGACTGTCTTCAGTCAGAGCAGCATCAGGGCTATAGGACTGTCTGGTCATCAGAGCAGCATCGGGGCTATAGGACTGTCTTCAGTCAGAGCAGCATCAGGGCTATAGGACTGTCTTCAGTCAGAGCAGCATCGGGGCTATAGGACTGTCTGGTCATCAGAGCAGCATCGGGGCTATAGGACTGTCTGGTCATCAGAGCAGCATCAGGGCTATAGGACTGTCTGGTCATCAGAGCAGCATCGGGGCTATAGGACTGTCTTCAGTCAGAGCAGCATCAGGGCTATAGGACTGTCTGGTCATGAGAGCAGCATCGGGGCTATAGGACTGTCTGGTCATCAGAGCAGCATCAGGGCTATAGGACTGTCTGGTCATCAGAGCAGCATCAGGGCTATAGGACTGTCTGGTCATCAGAGCAGCATCAGGGCTATAGGACTGTCTGGTCATCAGAGCAGCATCAGGGCTATAGGACTGTCTGGTCATCAGAGCAGCATCAGGGCTATAGGACTGTCTGGTCATCAGAGCAGCATCAGGGCTATAGGACTGTCTTCAGTCAGAGCAGCATCAGGGCTATAGGACTGTCTGGTCATCAGAGCAGCATCGGGGCTATAGGACTGTCTGGTCATCAGAGCAGCATCGGGGCTATAGGACTGTCTTCAGTCAGAGCAGCATCAGGGCTATAGGACTGTCTGGTCATCAGAGCAGCATCGGGGCTATAGGACTGTCTGGTCATCAGAGCAGCATCGGGGCTATAGGACTGTCTTTGGTCATCAGAGCAGCATCAGGGCTATAGGACTGTCTGGTCATCAGAGCAGCATCAGGGCTATAGGACTGTCTGGTCATCAGAGCAGCATCAGGGCTATAGGACTGTCTGGTCATCAGAGCAGCATCGGGGCTATAGGACTGTCTTCAGTCAGAGCAGCATCAGGGCTATAGGACTGTCTGGTCATCAGAGCAGCATCAGGGCTATAGGACTGTCTGGTCATCAGAGCAGCATCAGGGCTATAGGACTGTCTTTGGTCATCAGAGCAGCATCGGGGTAGGACTGTCTGGTCATCAGAGCAGCATCAGGGCTATAGGACTGTCTGGTCATCAGAGCAGCATCAGGGCTATAGGACTGTCTGGTCATCATCAGGGCTATAGGAGCAGCATCAGGGCTATAGGACTGTCTGGTCATCAGAGCAGCATCGGGGCTATAGGACTGTCTGGTCATCAGAGCAGCATCAGGGCTATAGGACTGTCTGGTCATCAGAGCAGCATCAGGGCTATAGGACTGTCTGGTCATCAGAGCAGCATCAGGGCTATAGGACTGTCTTCAGTCAGAGCAGCATCAGGGCTATAGGACTGTCTGGTCATCAGAGCAGCATCAGGGCTATAGGACTGTCTGGTCAGTCAGAGCAGCATCAGGGCTATCAGGACTGTCTGTCTGGTCATCAGAGCAGCATCAGGGCTATAGGACTGTCTGGTCATCAGAGCAGCATCAGGGCTATAGGACTGTCTGGTCATCAGAGCAGCATCAGGGCTATAGGACTGTCTGGTCATCAGAGCAGCATCAGGGCAGCATCAGAGCAGGCTATAGGACTGTCTCAGAGCAGCATCTATAGGACTGTCTTTGGTCAGAGAGCAGCATCAGGGCTATAGGACTGTCTGGTCATCAGAGCAGCATCAGGGCTATAGGACTGTCTGGTCATCAGAGCAGCATCTATAGGACTGTCTGGTCATCAGAGCAGCATCAGGGCTATAGGACTGTCTGGTCATCAGAGCAGCATCAGGGCTATAGGACTGTCTGGTCATCAGAGCAGCATCGGGGCTATAGGACTGTCTTCAGTCAGAGCAGCATCAGGGCTATAGGACTGTCTTTGGTCATCAGAGCAGCATCGGGGCTATAGGACTGTCTTCAGTCAGAGCAGCATCAGGGCTATAGGACTGTCTGGTCATCAGAGCAGCATCAGGGCTATAGGACTGTCTGGTCATCAGAGCAGCATCAGGGCTATAGGACTGTCTGGTCATCAGAGCAGCATCGGGGCAGGACTGTCTTCAGTCAGAGCAGCATCAGGGCTATAGGACTGTCTGGTCATCAGAGCAGCATCAGGGCTATAGGACTGTTGGTCATCAGAGCAGCATCAGGGCTATAGGACTGTCTGGTCTGCAGCATCAGGGCACTGTCTGGTCATCAGAGCAGCATCAGGGCTATAGGACTGTCTGGTCATCAGAGCAGAGGGCACTGTCTGGTCATCAGGCAGCATATAGGACTGTCTGGTCATCAGAGCAGCATCAGGGCTATAGGACTGTCTGGTCATCAGAGCAGCATCAGGGCTATAGGACTGTCTGGTCATCAGAGCAGCATCAGGGCTATAGGACTGTCTGGTCATCAGAGCAGCATCGGGGCTATAGGACTGTCTGGTCATCAGAGCAGCATCAGGGCTATAGGACTGTCTTCAGTCAGAGCAGCATCAGGGCTATAGGACTGTCTGGTCATCAGAGCAGCATCGGGGCTATAGGACTGTCTGGTCATCAGAGCAGCATCGGGGCTATAGGACTGTCTCATCAGAGCAGCATCAGGGTCTTTGGTCATCAGAGCAGCATCAGGGCTATAGGACTGTCTTCAGTCAGAGCAGCATCAGGGCTATAGGACTGTCTTTGGTCATCAGAGCAGCATCGGGGCTATAGGACTGTCTTCAGTCAGAGCAGCATCAGGGCTATAGGACTGTCTGGTCATCAGAGCAGCATCAGGGCTATAGGACTGTCTGGTCATCAGAGCAGCATCAGGGCTATAGGACTGTCTTTGGTCATCAGAGCAGCATCAGGGCTATAGGACTGTCTGGTCATCAGAGCAGCATCGGGGCTATAGGACTGTCTTCAGTCAGAGCAGCATCAGGGCTATAGGACTGTCTGGTCATCAGAGCAGCATCAGGGCTATAGGACTGTCTTCAGTCAGAGCAGCATCAGGACTGTCTTTGGTCATCAGAGCAGCATGTCTGACTGTCATCAGAGCAGCATCAGGGCTATAGGACTGTCTGGTCATCAGAGCAGCATCAGGGCTATAGGACTGTCTGGTCAT
>NW_027036654.1:0-15197 GCF_034236695.1 Oncorhynchus nerka | reverse complement strand
ATCACATATGTCAGAGTCAAGGCCCAGCGGGCCACATCCGACCCAGCAAGAAGGTTTTTTACGGCCCCTGGGATGATCTTGATTTATTATTAGAACCGGCCCGCAGCAAGCCGGCAGCCCGCGAGATCTTTTACACGCACCAATACTACATTTCCCACAATGCAAGGAGGTGGCCTTACCGAGCAGTGGCTACTTCATTTCAATATTTATTGGCTGTGGTAAGTCAACGCTCAAAGTAAGTGCTTTCAGATACCCATCAAAATGGCAAAGCGGAAGGTGGATACTGAGAACAGGGGTTTTCAAACAAAGGTGGGAGTAGATATATGTTCTAGTATGGAAAAATATGTCTTCCTGTGTGGAAAGTGTGGCATTTGAAGAGTATAATCTGAGGCGACATTATGAAACGAAACACGCGGACAAAAACAAGAATATGGACATGGAACAAAGGCTACAAAAGGCAGAGGAATTCAGGGGCCTCAAATCTCGACAGGCTCATTCAAAAGCCAAATCACAAGACCAGGCTGCTGTCAAGGCCAGTTTTATTTTGAAGAGATCGCTAAATCAGCCCGGCCATTTACGGAGGGGATTTCATCAAAAACTGCATGATTAAAGTTTGTGGCGAAGTTTGCCAGAAAAAGCAAACTCTTTTAAATGTGAGTCTGAGCAGAAACACCCATTGCGGTAGACCAGTTGTCCATCAATCTAAAAGAGCAGCTTGTGAAAAAGGGAAAAGATTTTATTGCATATTCCCTTGGCTGTGGATGAGAGCTTCGACATTTCTGACATTGCCCAGTTGTCTAATTTTCATCCGGTGGACTCCAACTAAACGTGACAGAGGTTTTGGCTTTACGTCCTATGCATGGCACAACTGCAGGGCATGATTTGTATGAAGAGGGTGTCAAGATGTGTAAATGAGATGGAGCTGCCTTGGGAAAACTACGTGGGTTTGACAACTTCGACGGAGCACCTGCGATGTGTGGACACAGGAGCGGACTGGTGGCGAAGATAATGGGAAAAGATGCAAGAGGAAAACGCGACAGGTGAGCTGAAGGCAACTTATGTTGTATCATACACCAGGGAACGTTGTGCAGTGTCAAAACCTTGAAAATGGAGCATGTAACCAGGCATCATCACGCACAGTTAACTTTATCAGAGCCAAAGGTTTGAATCACCGCCAGTTCAAGGCATTTCTGACGGAGGTTAGAAAGCAGGCATGGTAGTTACCGCCTTATCACACAGAGTGCGATGGCTAAGCCAGGGAAAGGTGCTTCAAAGATGTTTCGAGCTTCGTGAGGAGATTTGTCTGTTCTTGGACAGCAAAGGAAAGACACAACCTGGCTCAGGAGGCAGAAATGTTTCTGTGTGAAATGGCTTTTCTGTGTGACATTACGAGTCATCTGAATGCAATAAACTTGCAGCTGCAGGATTGGGATCGTGTCATCTCTGATATGTACAGTGCAGTGAAGGCATTTAAAGCCAAACTGACTCTGTGGGAGGCAGCAGATGCGGAAGAAAATTTGAGCCACTTTCCCAGCTGCCAGACCATGGGCTCTCTACCAGTGCGTTCAGGCACACAGTTGGCTGATAAAATAGGTATGCTTGCCGCTGACTTTCGGCCGCGCGATTTGCTGACTTTGAGCACAAAAAAGCAGGTTGGAACTGCTCGGTAACCCATTTGCTGTTGACGTGGAAAGCTCACCACCAAACCTCCAAATGGAGTTGATTGACCTCAATGCAATGATGCACTGAGGCAAAATAAGCAGCAGTGGGTGCTGCGGAGTTCTTACGTTTCCTCCCCGGCACAATGCCCCAGCTGCGCATCAGGCTGCTCAAACGTTGTCTATGTTTGGCAGCACATACCTAATAATGAACAACTGTTTTCTTTGATGAACCTGAACAAAACATCACACAGAAGTCGACTTACTGCTGAACACCTCCACTCCAATTCTGAGGATTTCTTCAGCTCAGAGCCTTACCCCGAACATTGATGAACTTGTGGAAAAGATGGGACACCACCAAATATCACCCTCAACCTCAAACAAGTGAACATTACTGTGCAATCACATATTTTAGAGTTTTTACTCAGTTCAAGTTTAAAGTTAAATTTAATATTTGTTTTCACTGCATGTTACTTCTCCTTAAACAAAGTGTTGTTTTGATTAATAGATTTTTGCACTTTATTTTTTGTATTTCAATCCAATTATATTTTAAAAATATTTCAGTTGAGTGGATGATAGAAAATTGCTATTATTGTTTTTTCTTTGAAGTAAATTTAGCCCACTTTTGCTAAAATAGAAAATATAGTCTACTGATGGTGCCTTGAATACCGGTTTCTTTCATTTAATGTTCATGTTATGGGGATATTTATATAAAGGAAATTTGTCTTTTGTGTCTGTTGAAAATTAAAGATTACTGACAGAGCCATAAGAAAATATTGCTTTATTTATCTGATCATATTGTAATATATTTGTTAGGTTTTCAGTAGGTTCAATTAGGTTCACTAGACTATATGCGTCATTTAAAAATTTTTCAATGAACATTCGAACAGTCATCCTCGTCTTGTAGCTGATTTTTTTATTTGGCCCTCCGTCCATTTGACTTTGACACCCCTGCTGTATATAGTCCCCTTCCCCCTATACATATCTACCTCCATCCCTCCAGTATCCCTGTCTCCTTCCCCTATCTACCTACCTCAATGCTCCCAATATCCTGTCTCCTTCCCCTATGCACTGTCTACCTCCATCACCTCAACATCCCTGTCACTTCCCCTAACATACCTACCTAATCACTCCAGTATCCCTGTCTCCTTCCCCCTATACATACCTACCTCAATCACTCCAGTATCCCTGTCTCCTTCCCCTATACATATCTACCTCCATCACTCCAGTATCCTGTCTCACTTCTATGCATATCTGCCTCCATTACTCAGTATCCTGTGGATAGTTAATATGGTACTGACCTGTATATAGTCACCTTCCCCCTATACATATCTACTCCATCCTCCAGTATCCTATCACCTTCCCCTATACATATCTTTCCTCCATCACTCCAGTATCCTGTCTCCTTCCCCATATACATATCTACCTCCATCACTCAGTATCCTCCATATCCTGTACATTGTTAATATGGAACTGACCCTGTATATAGTCACCTTCCCCTATACATATCTACCTCCATCATAACTCCAGTATCCTGTACATTGTTAACATGGTACTAGACTGACTTTTAAAATATTTCCTGTTTTATAGTATGCTTACTTACTTATTTACTTACTTTACTGTGTCTTACTTTACTGTGTCTTACTTTACTGTGTCTTACTTTACTGTTTATTATTTCTCTATTTTTAAAAAATAATACATTAATTGATTATTGAATTTTTGAGTTTGCAAGAAAGTAATTTCACTGTAATTGTGACTGTCACATTCTGACCTTTATTTCCTTTGTTTTGTCTTTATTTAGTATGGTCAGGGCGTGAGTTGGGGTGAGCAGTCTATGTTTGTTTTTCACTATGTTTGGTTTCTGTTTCGGCTTAATGGTTCCTCAAATAGAAGGCAAGTGCTCCGTTAGATTTAATCTCTGATTGAGTCATACTTAGGTAGCCTGGGTGGTTTCACTGTTGGTGTTTGTCGCCACACGGTACTGGTTCGTTTTTAATTTTTTTTTTGTAGATTTCACGTTTTTTGTTCATTTGTCTTGAATAAATCATCACGAACACTTACCATGCTGCATCTTGGTCCGATCCTTACTCCTCCTCAGACGAAGAGGAGATCTGCCGTTACAGTGACATTAAAACTTGAAACTGACAGGCCTGCAAATAACAATTGGCCTCACATGGCAGGGAGTAATTACAATACACTGTAACCCTGGCCGTCTCGTACTGTGATCATCAACAGGTAGGAGTTCCATAACGGCCTCAGATCCTTTGGTGTAGAATTCTTACATGATTATTTGTGGCCTTTTCAAATTGGCCATGTAAACCTACATGCACTGTCAGGAAGCAAAACAAAGGAGATGATTGCCCCCCCCACCCACCCCAGAAGAAATGCAGAGAAATGAATCCTTAATGGTCCTTGAATTTTGGTTGAAATACTGTATTTCAAAACAACATGACGAAACAAATACCATTTAGCTTCTGCCTACTTTGGAAGTCCCCAGAGTGGGTTTCTGTAGGCCAGGGATGGGTAACTTTGGTTGGAGGCCACAACATATCTGAACCCATCATAGTGCCACGGTTGTATTTAAAAAAAAAAAAAAACTTTTATTTTTGTGCAATTCTACTCATTTTGTCATGGGGTTAATAGTACAATAGCTCATTTCTTGCATTTCTACACATTTCTCAATAGGTTGGAGAGAAATGTTTGCAGTTTTTAATATGAGATCTAAGTGAGACGGACCAACAAAAATCAATGGGAGCCCCCCAGGCTCTAATTTGGCCTTAATTACTACGGGTTTAGATAGCTGGCCACTAGACTAATTTACTAATCTAAAAAATGATAGCCTGAAATGGGCTACTTGAGTGAATATCAGTGACTGGTGTAATAAGAGGAAAACTGTTAATGCACAACCACATTTCAAAATTGCACCCTGGGTATTCTACTTTTTTACCTCTAGTTTTCCATCCCTGATCTATGCCTAATAAACAAAACAAAACCTTAAAAAAATATAACCCACAATGCAAAAGCTGGTTGAATCAATGTTGTTTCTATATAATTTCAACCCCCCCCCCCCCCCCCCAAAAAAAATATATATGTAATGACATTGAATAATTAGATTTGGTATAAAGTCGTCAACATAAGTGCATTTTTTTTATTTTTTTAACCTAAATCCTATGAGATGGTGAAATGTTTTGTTGATGTAATTATATTATTTACCTTAGTTGACAACTCAATCAAATGTAAATCAAAACTAGACTGAACTCTGTGCCCCAGTTGGAAACGTTTAATTATGAAAGTTTATCTCTTGACACAATCTCATCATCCATAGATCATCCAACATGAGGACTTTGTGTTTGGACAGAGACGGATAGTACTTTAACTTCCAGGTAGGACAGTTTGAACTCCAATAATATCGCGTCGGGCCGCGTGGCACTTCCACCCAGACGATGTAAGAAGTGCTGTTTGGGGAGAGGGAGGAGCGTGGGGGTCAGAGCGTGTCAGTAGTGACGACCCTGTGTCCCCTCCTCTCTCTCTCTCTCTGCGCACAATCTGCACAGATCCCAGGCTTTTTAAACACATGGCCACGGACTTTGCCACGACATCCCAAAGTCAAAGTCTATCCATGTGTTCTACAACTCACCGACTGAACGGCAAAAGTTATGTTCTTCACAACTATGCCCTCTAGCTTTTCCGAAGCATCTCTAAACGGCCAAATGAAAACATGTTAATATTAGAATGCTTTCGTCTGAATACGGGAAATCGAGGTAGATGATAGTAAAAGAAGAGATTAGCGTGAAAACAGAGACTAATACAATGTCATTCTGAAGGTATGGAGCTAAATAATTACATAGGACATTTTTATGTTTAAAAAACGTTAAAAAAAAGAAAAGGAAAAGTTTGGGAGAGTTTGAGGCAAAGTATGGCGCGAGAGAAGATTGGAGAAACCGAAGTGGTGAACGTGAAGAAACAGAGGAAAAAGACCAAGAAAGAGCACAAAACACGGACTGTTCATTCTAACATTTTATATGATCGAACCAAAGGCGAGGACAACCCAAATAGACACTATTCAGACAACGAGATTAAAACCACAAAATATACTCTTCTCTCTTTTCTGCCGAAAAATCTGTTCGAGCAGTTCCATAGGTTTGCCAACGTATACTTCGTGTTCATCGCCCTGCTGAATTTTGTTCCAGTTTGTAATGCTTTCCAACCACAGCTGGCCCTGGCACCAGTGGTCTTCATCTTGTCTGTCACTGCCATCAAAGACCTTTGGGAGGATTACAGAAGACACAGATCCGACAAAGAAATCAACCACATGGATTGTTTGGTTTATAGCAGGTACAGTAGTTATCCTACGGATTATATGCGCCGTGTTCAATAAGTAGCCTATGCGCTGTGTTCAATAAGTAGCCTATGCGCTGTGTTCAATAAGTAGCCTATGCGCTGTGTTCAATAAGTAGCCTATACGCTGTGTTCAATAAGTAGCCTATGCGCTGTGTTCAATAAGTAGCCTATGCGCTGTGTTCAATAAGTAGCCTATGCGCTGTGTTCAATAAGTAGCCTATGCGCTATGTTCAATAAGTAGCCTATGCGCTGTGTTCAATAAGTAGCCTATGCGCTGTGTTCAATAAGTAGCCTATGCGCTGTGTTCAATAAGTAGCCTATGCGCTGTGTTCAATAAGTAGCCTATGCGCTGTGTTCAATAAGTAGCCTATGCGCTGTGTTCAATAAGTAGCCTATGCGCTGTGTTCAATAAGTAGCCTATGCGCTGTGTTCAATAAGTAGCCTATGCGCTGTGTTCAATAAGTAGCCTATGCGCTGTGTTCAATAAGTAGCCTATGCGCTGTGTTCAATAAGTAGCCTATGCGCTGTGTTCAATAAGTAGCCTATGCGCTGTGTTCAATAAGTAGCCTATGCGCTGTGTTCAATAAGTAGCCTATGCCGCTGTGTTCAATAAGTAGCCTATGCGCTGTGTTCAATAAGTAGCCTATGCCGCTGTGTTCAATAAGTAGCCTATGCGCTGTGTTCAATAAGTAGCCCATGCGCTGTGTTCAATAAGTAGCCTATGCGCTGTGTTCAATAAGTAGCCTATGCGCTGTGTTCAATAAGTAGCCTATGCGCTGTGTTCAATAAGTAGCCTATGCGCTGTGTTCAATAAGTAGCCTATGCGCTGTGTTCAATAAGTAGCCTATGCGCTGTGTTCAATAAGTAGCCTATGCGCTGTGTTCAATAAGTAGCCTATGCGCTGTGTTCAATAAGTAGCCAATGAGGAATTGGGCCAGATCCACTGCGTTAGCTGGGAGAGGGGAGTTGACGGTTTCATGGCTGTTGTGTCCACAATGCACGACATAGACATGTCTAATGGCAACATTTGATGTCTAGGGTACAGCATACATTTGATGTGCTTTCATTGTCTACTTGTAGAAACTACAGTCCCCTTCAGAAAGTATTCACACCCCTTGACTTTTTCCACATGTTGTGTCACTGGCCTATACTCCATAATGTCGCGGTGGTATTATGTTTTTCATTTAGTTTACAAATGAATCAAAAACGAAAAGCTGAAATGTCTTGAGTCAATAAGTATTCAACCCCTTTGTTTATGTCAAGCCTAAATAAGTTCAGGAGTAAAAATGTGCTGAATAAGTCACATAATAAGTTGCATGGACTCACTCTGTGTTCAATAATGGTGTTCAACATTCTTTTTGAATGACTACCTCATCTCTGTATCCCACAATAACTTGTTGGTTATTACTGCATTGTCGGAACTAGAAGCACAAGCATTTCGCTACACTCGCATTAACATCTGCCAACCATGTGTATGTGACCATTAACATCTGCTAACCATGTGACCAATAACATCTGCTAACCATGTGTATGTGACCAATAACATCTGCTAACCATGTGACCAATAACATCTGCTAACCATGTGTATGTGACCAATAACATCTGCTAACCATGTGACCAATAACATCTGCTAACCATGTGTATGTGACCAATAACATCTGCTAACCATGTGTATGTGACCAATAACATCTGCTAACCATGTGTATGTGACCATTAACATCTGCTAACCATGTGACCAATAACATCTGCTAACCATGTGTATGTGACCATTAACATCTGCTAACCATGTGACCAATAACATCTGCTAACCATGTGTATGTGACAAATAACATTTGATTTGATTTGATTTGATCTGTAAGGTCCCTCATCTCTCTACCCAACACATACAATTATCTGTAAGGTCCCTCAGTCAAACAGTGAATTTCAAACACAGATTCAACCACAAAGAGCCCCAAGGTACTTGGAGTCAAACAGACAGGCCTGGAGGAGATCTTTAAGGTCAGGTTCCTCCCCAAGGTACTTGGAGTCAAACAGACAGGCCTGGAGGAGATCTTTAAGGTCAGGTTCCTCCCCAAGGTACATGGAGGCAAACAGACAGGCCTGGAGGAGATCTTTAAGGTCAGGTTCCTCCCCAAGGTACATGGAGGCAAACAGACAGGCCTGGAGGAGATCTTTAAGGTCAGGTTCCTCCCCAAGGTACTTGGAGGCAAACAGACAGGCCTGGAGGAGATCTTTAAGGTCAGGTTCCTCCCCAAGGTACTTGGAGTCAAACAGACAGGCCTGGAGGAGATCTTTAAGGTCAGGTTCCTCCCCAAGGTACTTGGAGTCTAACAGACAGGCCTGGAGGAGATCTTTAGGTCAGGTTCCTCCCCAAGGTACTTGGAGTCAAACAGACAGGCCTGGAGGAGATCTTTAAGGTCAGGTTCCTCCCCAAGGTACTTGGAGTCTAACAGACAGGCCTGGAGGAGATCTTTAAGGTCAGGTTCCTCCCCAAGGTACTTGGAGTCTAACAGACAGGCCTGGAGGAGATCTTTAAGGTCAGGTTCCTCCCCAAGGTACTTGGAGTCTAACAGACAGGCCTGGAGGAGATCTTTAAGGTCAGGTTCCTCCCCAAGGTACTTGGAGTCTAACAGACAGGCCTGGAGGAGATCTTTAGGTCAGGTTCCTCCCCAAGGTACTTGGAGTCCCAACAGACAGGCCTGGAGGAAGTCTTTAGGTCAGGTTTCCTCCCAAAGGTACTTGGAGTCAAACAGACAGGCCTGGAGAATCTTTAAGGTCAGGTTCCTCCCCAAGGTACTTGGAGTCAAACAGACAGGCCTGGAGGGATCTTTGAGGTCAGGTTCCTCCCAAGGTACTTGGAGTCAAACAGACAGGTCTGGAGGGGAGATCTTTAGGTCAGGTTCCTCCCCAAAGGTACTTGGAGGCAAACAGACAGGCCTGGAGGAGATCTTTAAGGTCAGGTTCCTCCCAAGGTACTTGGAGGCAAACGAACAGGCCTGGAGGAGATCTTTAAGGTCAGGTTCCTCCCCAAGGTACTTGGAGTCAAACAGACAGGCCTGGAGGAGATCTTTGGAGTCGGGTTCCTCCCAAGGTACTTGCCCAGTCTAACGAGACAGGCCCTGGAGGAGATCTTTAAGGTCAGGTTCCTCCCAAGGTACTAGGAGTCAAACAGACAGGCCTGGAGAGTCTTTAAGGTCCAGGTTCCTCCCCAAAGGTACTTGGAGTCAAACAGACAGGCCTGGAGGGAGATCTTTGGAGTCCAGGTTCCTCCCCAAGGTACTTGGAGTCAAACAGACAGGCCTGGAGAATCTTTAAGGTCAGGTTCCTCCCCCCAAGGTACTTGGGGAGGCAAACAGACAGGCCTGGAGATCTTTAAAGGTCAGGTTCCTCCCCAAGGTAGGTCAAACAGACAGGCCTGGATGAGATCTTTAGGTCAGGTTCCTCCCCAAGGTACACTGGAAGGCAAACAGACAGGCCTGGAGGAGATCTTTAAGGTCAGGGCCCTCAGCAAGGTACTTGGAGTCAAACAGACAGGCCTGGAGAGATCTTTAGGTCAGGTTCCTCCCCAAGGTACTTGGAGGCAAACAGACAGGCCTGGAGGAGATCTTTAAGGTCAGGTTCCTCCCCAAGGTACTTGGAGGCAAACAGACAAGCCTGGAGGAGATCTTTAAGGTCAGGTTCCTCCCAAGGTACTTGGAGTCAAACAGACAGGCCTGGAGGAATCTTTAGGTCAGGTTCCTCCCAAAAGTACTTGGAGTCAAACAGACAGGCCTGGATGGATCTTTAAGGTCAGGTTCCTCCCCAAGGTACACATGGAGGCAAACAGACAGGCCTGGAGGAGTCTTTAAGGTCAGGGCCCTCAGCAGTACTTGGAGTCAAACAGACAGGCCTGGAGGAGATCTTTAAGGTCAGGTTCCTCCCCAGGTACTTGGAGTCAAACAGACAGGCCTGGAGGAGATCTTTGCAGGTCAGGGCCCTCAACCCAAGGTACTTGGAGTCAAACAGACAGGCCTGGAGGAGATCTTTAAGGTCAGGTTCCTCCCAAGGTACTTGGAGTCAAACAGACAGGCCTGGAGGAGATCTTTAAGGTCAGGTTCCTCCCAAAGGTACTTGGAGTCAAACGAAGACACAGGCCTGGATGAGATCTTTTAGGTCAGGTTCCTCCCCAAGGTACTTTGGAGTCAAACAGACAGGCCTGGAGGAGATCTTTAGGTCAGGTTCCTCCCCAAGCTACTTGGAGTCAAACAGACAGGCCTGGAGGAGATCTTTAAGGTCAGGTTCCTCCCAAGGTACTTGGAGTCAAACAGACAGGCTGGAGGAGATCTTTAAAGTCAGGTTCCTCCCCAAGGTACTTGGAGTCAAACAGACAGGCCTGGATGAGATCTTTAAGGTCAGGTTCCTCCCAAGGTACTTGGAGTCAAACGACAGGCCTGGAGGAGATCTTTAAAGTCAGGTTCCTCCCAAGGTACTTGGAGGCAAACAGACAGGCCTGGAGGAGATCTTTGGGTCAGGTTCCTCCCAAGGTACTTGGAGTCAAACAGACAGGCCTGGATGAGATCTTTAGGTCAGGTTCCTCCCCAAGGTACATGGAGGCAAACAGACAGGCCTGGAGGAGATCTTTAAGGTCAGGGCCCTCAGCAGGTACTTGGAGTCAAACAGACAGGCCTGGAGGAGATCTTTAAGGTCAGGTTTCCTCCCCAAGGTACTTGGAGCAAACAGACAGGCCTGGAGGAGATCTTTAGGTCTGAGTTTCTCCCAAAGGTACTTGGAGGCAAACAGACAGGCCTGGAGGAGATCTTTAGGTCAGGTTCCTCCCCAAGGTACTTGGAGTCAAACAGACAGGCCTGGAGGAGATCTTTAAGGTCAGGTTCCTCCCAAGGTACTTGGAGTCAAACAGACAGGCCTGGATGAATCTTTAGGTCAGGTTTCCTCCCCAAGGTACATGGGGCAAACAGACAGGCCTGGAGGAGATCTTTAAGGTCAGGGCCCTCAGCAAGGTACTTGGAGTCAAACAGACAGGCCTGGAGGAGATCTTTAGGTCAGGTTCCTCCCCAAGGTACTTGGAGTCAAACAGACAGGCCTGGAGAGATCTTTAAGGTCAGGGCCCTCAGCAAGGTACTTGGGAGTCAAACAGACAGGCCTGGAGAGATCTTTAAAGGTCAGGTTCCTCCCAAGGTACTTGGAGTCAAACAGACAGGCCTGGAGGAGATCTTTGGGTCAGGTTCCTCCCAAGGTACTTGGAGTCAAACGACAGGCCTGGATGAGATCTTTAGGTCAGGTTCCTCCCAAGGTACTTGGAGTCAAACAGACAGGCCTGGAGATCTTTAAGTCAGGTTTCCTCCCCAAGCTACTTGGAGTCAAACAGACAGGCCTGGAGGAGATCTTTAAGGTCAGGTTCCTCCCCAAGGTACTTGGAGTCAAACAGACAGGCCTGGAGGAGATCTTTAGGTCAGGTTCCTCCCCAAGGTACTTGGAGTCAAACAGACAGGCCTGGATGAGATCTTTGAGGTCAGGTTCCTCCCAAGGTAGGTCAAACAGACAGGCCTGGAGGAGATCTTTAAGGTCAGGTTCAAACTTGGAGTCAAACAGGCCTGGAGGAGATCTTTAGGTCAGGTTCCTCCCCAAGGTACTTGGAGTCAAACAGACAGGCCTGGAGGAGATCTTTAGGTCAGGTTCCTCCCCAAGGTACTTGGAGTCAAACAGACAGGCCTGGAGGAGATCTTTAAGGTCAGGTTCCTCCCCAAGGTACTTGGAGTCAAACAGACAGGCCTGGAGGAATCTTTAAGGTCAGGTTCCTCCCCAAGGTACTTGGAGTCAAACAGACAGGCCTGGAGGAGATCTTTAGGTCAGGTTCCTCCCCAAGGTACTTGGAGTCAAACAGACAGGCCTGGAGGAGATCTTTAAGGTCAGGTTCCTCCCAAGGTACTTGGAGTCAAACAGACAGGCCTGGAGGAGATCTTTAAGGTCAGGTTCCTCCCAAGGTACTTGGAGTCAAACAGACAGGCCTGGAGGAGATCTTTAAGATTCCTCCCCAAGGTCAGGACAGGCCTGGAGAATCTTTAGGTTTCCTCCCCAAGGTACTTGGAGTCAAACAGACAGGCCTGGAGGAGATCTTTAGGTCAGGTTCCTCCCCAAGGTACTTGGTGTCAAACAGACAGGCCTGGAGGAGATCTTTAAAGGTCAGGTTCCTCCCCCAGGTACTTGGTGTCAAACAGACAGGCCTGGAGGAGATCTTTAAGTCAGGGCCTCCACAAGGTACTTGGTGTCAAACAGACAGGCCTGGAGGAGATCTTTAAGGTCAGGGCCCTCCCCAAAGCCCACAATCATTTGACCCAAGCCACCCCTGTACCGGACTTTGAACTACTCCCCTCTGGGTACGGTATAGGACACCCTCAGCAGGAAAACACAACTAGACAATCATTTGTGCCAGGTGTGATATCCCTCCTATATAGCTCGGGCTAATGTTTCTATCTTATCGACTCAGTAAGGCCAGCTTAGGCTAATATTCCTATCGACTCAGTAAGGCCAGCAGGCTAATGTTCCTATAGACTCCAGTAAGGCCAGCGACTGTGTTCCCATAGACTCAGTAAGGCCAGCAGGCTAATGTTCCCATAGACTCAGTAAGACCAGCAGGCTATGTTCCCATAGACTCAGTAAGGCCAGCAGGCTAATGTTCCCTATCGACTCAGTAAGGCCAGGCTAATGTTCCCTATAGACTCAGTAAGGCCAGCAGGCTAATGTTCCTATAGACTCAGTAAGGCCAGCAGGCTAATGTTCCTATCGACTCAGTAAGACCAGCAGGCTAATGTTCCTATCCACCCAGTAAGGCCAGCAGGCTAATGTTCCTATCCACCCAGTAAGGCCAGCAGGCTAATGTTCCTATCCACTCAGTAAGGCCAGCAGGCTAATGTTCCTATAGACTCAGTAAGACCAGCAGGCTAATGTTCCCATAGACTCAGTAAGACCAGCAGGCTAATGTTCCTATCGACTCAGTAAGGCCAGCAGGCTAATGTTCCTATAGACTCAGTAAGACCAGCAGGCTAATGTTCCCATAGACTCAGTAAGGCCAGCAGGCTAATGTTCCTATAGACCAACAGGCTAATGTTCCTATCCACCCAGTAAGGCCAGCAGGCTAATGTTCCTATCCACCCAGTAAGGCCAGCAGGCTAATGTTCCTATCCACTCAGTAAGGCCAGCAGGCTAATGTTCCTATCCACTCAGTAAGGCCAGCAGGCTAATGTTCCTATCCACCCAGTAAGGCCAGCAGGCTAATGTTCCTATCCACCCAGTAAGGCCAGCAGGCTAATGTTCCTATCCACTCAGTAAGGCCAGCAGGCTAATGTTCCTATCGACTCAGTAAGGCCAGCAGGCTAATGTTCCTATCGACTCAGTAAGGCCAGCAGGCTAATGTTCCTATCGACTCAGTAAGGCCAGCAGGCTAATGTTCCTATAGACCCAGTAAGGCCAGCAGGCTAATGTTCCTATCGACTCAGTAAGGCCAGCAGGCTAATGTTCCTATAGACCCAGTAAGGCCAGCAGGTTAATGTTCCTATCGACTCAGTAAGGCCAGCAGGCTAATGTTCCTATCGACTCAGTAAGACCAGCAGGCTAATGTTCCTATCCACCCAGTAAGGCCAGCAGGCTAATGTTCCTATCCACCCAGTAAGGCCAGCAGGCTAATGTTCCTATCCACTCAGTAAGGCCAGCAGGCTAATGTTCCTATAGACTCAGTAAGACCAGCAGGCTAATGTTCCCATAGACTCAGTAAGACCAGCAGGCTAATGTTCCTATCGACTCAGTAAGGCCAGCAGGCTAATGTTCCTATAGACTCAGTAAGACCAGCAGGCTAATGTTCCCATAGACTCAGTAAGGCCAGCAGGCTAATGTTCCTATAGACCAACAGGCTAATGTTCCTATCCACCCAGTAAGGCCAGCAGGCTAATGTTCCTATCCACCCAGTAAGGCCAGCAGGCTAATGTTCCTATCCACTCAGTAAGGCCAGCAGGCTAATGTTCCTATCCACTCAGTAAGGCCAGCAGGCTAATGTTCCTATCCACCCAGTAAGGCCAGCAGGCTAATGTTCCTATCCACCCAGTAAGGCCAGCAGGCTAATGTTCCTATCCACTCAGTAAGGCCAGCAGGCTAATGTTCCTATCGACTCAGTAAGGCCAGCAGGCTAATGTTCCTATCGACTCAGTAAGGCCAGCAGGCTAATGTTCCTATAGACCCAGTAAGGCCAGCAGGCTAATGTTCCTATCGACTCAGTAAGGCCAGCAGGCTAATGTTCCTATAGACCCAGTAAGGCCAGCAGGTTAATGTTCCTATCGACTCAGTAAGGCCAGCAGGCTAGTCATTTAACTGTTATGAATGTAATATTGTCAATTTGGTTTTGTATTTAAATGTGTACATGACACTTCAACAACATTTCATCATGTGGACAATAAAGTCAGTAAGCAACCTGTCCTACTGCCAGTCTCTTTATCTAATCTACGCCCTGTCCTACTGCCAGTCTCTCTAGCTAATCCACTCCCTGTCCTACTGCCAGTCTCTATCTAATCCACTCCCTGTCCTACTGCAAGTCTCTTTATCTAATCTACTCCCTGTCCTACTGCCAGTCTCTCTAGCTAATCCACTCCCTGTCCTACTGCAAGTCTCTTTATCTAATCTACTCCCTGTCCTACTGCCAGTCTCTCTAGCTAATCCACTCCCTGTCCTACTGCCAGTCTCTAGCTAATCCACTCCCTGTCCTACTGCCAGTCTCTAGCTAATCCACTCCCTGTCCTACTGCCAGTCTCTATCTAATCCACTCCCTGTCCTACTGCCAGTCTCTATCTAATCCACTCCCTGTCCTACTGCCAGTCTCTATCTAATCCACTCCCTGTCCTACTGCCAGTCTCTCTAGCTAATCCACTCCCTGTCCTACTGCCAGTCTCTGCTAGCTAATCCACTCCCTGTCCTACTGCCAGTCTCCTAGGCTAATCCACTCCCTGTCCTACTGCCAGTCTCTAGCTAATCCACTCCCTGTCCTACTGCCAGTCTCTAGCTAATCCACTCCCTGTCCTACTGCCAGTCTCTAGCTAATCCACTCCCTGTCCTACTGCCACTCCCTGTCCTACTGCCAGTCTCTCATCTAATCCACTCCCTGTCCTACTGCCAGTCTCTCTATCTAATCCACTCCCTGTCCTACTGCCAGTCTCT
>NW_027036653.1:6794-15187 GCF_034236695.1 Oncorhynchus nerka | reverse complement strand
CCCTAGTAATATGATCTATCTGCACCCTAGTAATAGGATCTAACTGGCCCCTAGTAATAGGATCTAACTGGCCCCTAGTAATATGATCTAACTGGACCCTAGTAATAGGATCTATCTGCACCCTAGTAATAGGATCTAACTGGCCCCTAGTAATAGGATCTAACTGGCCCCTAGTAATATGATCTAACTGGACCCTAGTAATAGGATCTAACTGGACCCTAGTAATAGGATCTAACTGGCCCCTAGTAATATGATCTAACTGGACCCTAGTAATAGGATCTATCTGCACCCTAGTAATAGGATCTAACTGGCCCCTAGTAATAGGATCTAACTGGACCCTAGTAATAGGATCTAACTGGACCCTAGTAATAGGATCTAACTGGACCCTAGTAATAGGATCTAACTGGACCCTAGTAATAGGATCTAACTGGCCCCAGTAATAGGATCTAACTGGACCCTAGTAATAGGATCTAACTGGACCCTAGTAATAGGATCTATCTGGACCCTAGTAATAGGATCTAACTGGACCCTAGTAATAGGATCTAACTGGACCCTAGTAATAGGATCTAACTGGACCCTAGTAATAGGATCTAACTGGACCCTAGTAATAGGATCTAACTGGACCCTAGTAATAGGATCTATCTGGGCCCTAGGAATAGGATCTATCTGGACCCTAGTAATAGGATCTAACTGTGGGATCTCATAATCGGATTCAACTGGACCAAAGTAACGTAGATTCAACTGGACCCTAGTAATAGGATCTGTCCGGGACCATGGTAATAGGATCTAACTGACCCCTAGTAATAGGATCAACTGGACCCTAGTAATAGGATCTAATCGTATCCTAGTAATAGGATCTAACTGGACCCTAGTAATAGGATCTAACTGGACCCTAGTAATAGATCTAACTGGACCCTAGTAATAGGATCTAACTGACCCTAGTAATATGACTTAACTGGACTTAACTAACTGGACCCTAGTAATAGGATCTAACTGGACCCTAGTAATAGGATCTAACTGGCCCCTAGTAATAGGATCTAACTGATCCTAGTAATAGGATCTTACTGGACCCTAGTAATAAGATCTATCTGGACCCTAGTAATAGGATCTATCTGACCCTAGTAATAGGATCTAACTGGGACCCAAGTAATAGGATCTAACTGGAACCTAAAGGTTTTACCTGTCAGATCACATGGTCTGAAGAATATCCTCCTACCCCGTTTCAGAGTACACCTGCAAGTGTGTAAGTAAGATGTTGTATTTAAGGGTGGAGGTAAAAGGGTGCGAAAGTGCACCCTTGAAAGTCTACTGTGTGTATTTATGTGTCTGTATTTGTTGCTCTGTGCCCCACAATGCTCTGTTGTTCACTGTACATTTCTACTTCATCTGTTGATTGATTACATGCCGATTTAATCACTTGATTGATAGTGCAGGGTGGCAATTCACAAAGCAGGAGGCAATATGTCAGCCATCTTACTTGAGACACTTTGAGATATAATTTGTATTTATCTGGTTCGATCTCATCTGTTTCAAGTTTAGCATGGGAAGTACTGAGAGAATGTCATACTTATAACAAGTGTGTTTTACCTCTGCACTAGGAAATATGAAGCCTGAGGACAGGCTGTTTGTTTGAAGCATCATGCCAACTTTTTCACTCATTGTTATACCAAAAACGCTTGGCTTGACAATGAGCAATGGAGTTGGCCAGAACACAAACAGAGATTTGGGACCAGGATAGAAATCTGTGTTTCAGAATATTTACAGTAAGGCCAGCTTGAGCTAAAAAACATTGCTCCTGCTTTGTGGATACCACCATAGAGAATGATAGAGGCCTCTAGTGACCAAAAGGTTGTATTAGCATGGGCAGCGCCATTGAGGGCTTCCACCATTTTAATGTAGTCAACTGGGTTGGACTTCAACTTCATTGGCTGATCCTCCCTCGTAACCCTGTTGGAGTCATGTCCAACCAGGTCATTAGGGGAGGATCAGCTAATCGTGAAGAAGAAGATTGACTACTTCAATGACACTGCCCATGCTGTCAGATGCTGTAATGGCACAGATACAAAGATAATGGATACCACCCTGTTCTAACGTTGGTGTTATGGTACCGTGGTCCTGATGGTCTGTATAGATGAGTCCTCTATCTATCTCTATGGCTACCACCCTGTTCTAACGTTGATGGTCTGTATAGATGTATCCTCTATGGATACCACCCTGTTCTACGTTGGTGTTGTAATTTACCGTGGTCCTGATGGTCTGTATAGATGAGTCCTCTATCTATCTCTATGGATACCACATTCTACTGTTGGTGTTAGCAGGTACGTGGTCCTGATGGTCTGTATAGATGAGTCCTCTATCTATCTCTATGGATACCACCCTGTTCTAACGTTGGTGTTATGGTACCGTGGTCCTGATGGTCTGTATAGATGAGTCCTCTATCTATCTCTATGGCTACCACCCTGTTCTAACGTTGGTGTTGTGGTACCGTAGCCCTGATGGTCTGTGTAGATGAGTCCTCTTATCTATCTCTATGGCTACCACCCTGTTCTAACGTTGGTGTTGTGGCCCTGATGGTCTGTATAGATGGTGTGATTGAGGAAAGGATGACAAAATACATCTATTTATAAGAGGAAATGCTACTGAGTGAAAACAAAATGTCATATTTTCTAAATAGGCTCTATTTTCTAGAAGTCAAATCGTTTGGACAGCAATACTAACCTATCCAGGCATTAATGGGTTCAATACCTTGAGAGGTTGACTTTCACGAAGAAAGGAATTTTAATAAATCTGTTTGAAAAACACGACTCAAGTTACCTGTTTTTGATGTGTGTGGACGTGAAGTCCCTACAAAAATAGTAAACGAACAACAAGGATTTGACCAACTGGGGACATTGTGTTTGTCCCCACAAGGACAAAGGCTATTTCAGGGGTTAAGGTTAAATTAGTGGTGGGGTTAGGAGCTAGGTAGGGGTTAGGGAAAATAGGATTTTGAATGGGACTGAATTCTGTGTCTCCACAAGCTTAGTTATACAAGACTGCTGCATTCAAAGCTATGCACTAAAACTCCCAATTGTATGCATCTCATCTCACATCAGGGGGTGGAGGTTTCCCTTCTCTCCTTCAGCAAAGATATTCAACATAATGTAGGGCCAGGAGTTTTATCTGACCACGTGTCCTGATAAAGAAATACTGATCTGGAACCTAGTAATAGGATCTATCTGGACCCTAGTAATAGGATCTAACTGGACCTTAGTATTAGGATCTATCTGGACCCTAGTAATAGGATCTAACTGGACCCTAGTAATAGGATCTAACTGGACCCTAGTAATAGGATCTAACTGGACCCTAGTAATAGGATCTATCTGGACCCTAGTAATAGGATCTAACTGGACCCTAGTAATAGGATCTAACTGGACCCTAGTAATAGGATCTAACTGGACCCTAGTAATAGGATCTAACTGGACCCTAGTAATAGGATCTAACTGGACCCTAGTAATAGGATCTAACTGGGCCCTAGTAATAGGATCTAACTGGAGCCTAGTAATAGGATCTAACTGGACCCTAGTAATAGGATCTAACTGGACCCTAGTAATAGGATCTATCTGGACCTAGTAATAGGATCTAACTGGACCCTAGTATAGGATCTAACTGGACCTAGTAATAGGATCTAACTGGGCCCTAGTAATAGGGATCTAACTGGAGCCTAGTAATAGGATCTAACTGGGCCTAGTAATAGGATATAACTGGACCTAGTAATAGGACCTAACTGGACCCTAGTAATAGGATCTAACTGGACCCTAGGCACAGGATCTAACTGGACCCTAAGTAATAGGATCTAACTGGAACCTAGACTTTATCCTAGCCAAGTCCAGATGGTCAGAAACCCTACTAGTTGCTTCACATATTTAGCGAAGTACTGAGAGAATGTCATAGTAATAACAAGTGTATTTATTATCTCTCTGCTAGGAAATATATGTAGCCTGGAGTGCCAGTCTGTGCCATCATGCCAACTCCTTGTCACTCATTGTTTACCAAACATGTTTGGCTTGAGAATGAACAATGGAGTTGTCAGAGCACAGACAGATTTGGTACCAGGCTAGGAAATGTAAAGTTGTTTCATAATATTTAGGGTAGTTAGCCAGCTGAGCTAATGTAATTTCTCCTGCTTCTAGATTTTTTTGGTGTGTGTGCTTGGGTTTATTGACTTGGTAGAAGATCTGGTGGCAAAGTGTCAGCCTCCTGGCAGAGGCAACCAGGTTTGAGCTAAAATGTCCTGGTACTGGGTAAGAGTTCATGATGCCATTGACCTTGGCATAGCCCAGGACCAGTGGAAGCAGAATATTAAACATCAATGATCTCACCCCATTTTTTACAGAAGATGGTTATTTTCTGATGCATCCTTCTTTCAACAACAAACTGCAACACTGGTGTGCGTGGAGTAAGAGTCTATTTCATGTCATCCAAGAAATGTAAACACCTGGAGTTGTTAAACGACATTGGTACTTGGATTGGAACCGTGCTATGGTCAGATTACATTCAAATCTGAGCTCTATGGCCCACGAACCAGGTGGTGGGTTGGTGTTGAAATATGATGCTGTGCTACCTCCTCCCAGGTATGAAGTCATCATGAAGTGACATTGACATCCATAAGGACCTGTATGCCAACAATGTCCTATGGTGGCACCAACGGCGTAATTTGGTATCAGTGACCACATGCAGAAAAGAGATCACAGCCCTGGTCTCCAGCAACATGAAGATCAAGATAAATCACCGAGAACATGTGGGAAACTGATAAAGAATATACCCAGTCTGGAATCAGCTCCCACTCTAATTAATCACTACACGTCGGATGTTGTAACCAGTCCATCTCAGTGTCATTTCCACAACTATAGCATTTAGACCAGGGTGTTAACTCAATGGAGCACCTAGTGTCTGCTGGTTTTCCTTTTCTACCTCATGTTCATTATCGCCAGTGCAATAACACTGTCTACATAGGTGAAAACGTTGTGAAGTGAAAAGTGGTCTCTACCACTGCCTCTACAGAGAATGGCAGCGGTTTGCGGTATTACTACAACCTCTCCCAAACTTCACCCCTGCTCTGTTAGGACTCTCCTGCAGGTCTGTTGTTGTAACCAGTCCATCTCAGTGTAATTCCCACAAACGTAGCATTTAGACTAGTCATATAAACTAATCTGGCTACAATTGATAAAAACAAGTCAAAACTTATATGGACAGAATTCAACAGGATGAATCATGAGAATGACTCAGAGATGGTACTTTCCAATGGTAGGTTCATATGTATTTTTTTATTTGTAAAAAATATATGTTACATTAAAATCCAAACAAGACATTGAGCTCGTCTAAGCCTACATATCTATAACCTATACAGTCATCTCTTACACTATACTGTTTTAAGAGCATTTTAAGCAAACCATTCAAAAACCAACTACATAATATGCCATGAAAATGACTGGTAATTTATTAGCAACAGACATGCCAGCAAGACCCACACTGAAAACAACCAAAAACAGACCAAAATGGTGCTATAACATAAACCCAATGCAATAGAGTATATCTACACAGAATCACACACAGTCATCATAAACCTCAAGTCTTCCTGGTATGTTTTGCTCAGGCTCCACTCTTGGAAGCTCCACTGCATTCCACTGGAGGACTCCATTTTCCTATAGACCAGGGGTTGACAAAGCAAGAGGGATAATATGACAGTGAATGTATTAGGAATAATGTGTGTAGCAAGGCATCAATATGTATGACCTCTGGATTTCAGTTATAGCCCTGACTCTCTCATAAAAGGAAGGAGACATGATGATAAATGATAGGTCATTGGTGACCTGGAAAACTCATGTAACAAGACTTTAGAATAGACAAGGTACTTGTGCTGTTTTTTCTTTAGTGATGCTGTGGTGAAGACTAGAGCACCATACCTCTGGCTTTCAGAACCCAACACAGGGTCAGTGTCATGACAACCAAGGTGGCAACCACAAACAGGATGATGCGATTGATGTCCACGATGACACTGAGCGTGTCTGGTAAAACAACAACCACAACAATAACAAAAGGACAAAACTAAGCCACAGGGTCAACTTTTTCATGAGGAAAATAGTCATGAATATCTCAAATCACTGGCAACTGGATCTCATACATTTCCTATTAAATAAATAGCTGCAGTTGATCATGTGTTGACCGTGTGACGAGAGTAAGACCTACCACAGACAGGATGTTCATCTTCTCCACAGTGTTCCATCACTTCACCACTTCCTGAGGGGGAGGGGTCCAGAACAGGTTGAGTCTATCTAGTCATTTCAAAGCATAACCTTTCAGTGGGACACTTCAGCAATACAAAGTTAACATACTGCACTTACTGGTCACGTGAAGGCCCATCGGTTGGCTGGATCTGGTGTCTACATGTCAGTAGTCAGGAAGACAGACAAAACAACGGTAGTATCCTGAGTCAGACAGGGTGATGTTGTGGAGAGTCAGGTAGGACACACATGTCCCTGGACCTGTATGATTTCAGGTGAGGGTGTGTCTGGACTGACCCTTTAGGGGTAAACAGGTATCCCAATCTTCCCTGCACCATGACACTATGGGCTCAAACCTGAATCTCACCCCACAAGACACAGTGACAGAGCCAGAGATGGGAGCCCTCCACCAACAGCCATCAGACACAGAAAACTCTGCTTGACAATCTGTGAATTAAAACAAGCACACTCAAGCCTGAAATAAGGCAAACATCTAATTTGAATAGCAGTTTTGGGAAATCAGGAATTTAGCTGCATGGAATTATAATGTACAGTAGTCAAGAGCATTTGAATTACATGAAGAAAGTTGATCTTACCATTTACTATGACATTGATGGAATGGCTAATCATTGATTGATCTGCATTAACTGAACACCTGTACCGTCCAGCATCATCTAAGGAGGGATTAGTCAAATGCAGGAATGAAATTCCAGAGTTACTTGTTAAGTAATTCCACTGGGCTTGGATGTGAGGAGTTTTGGTCACAGGATTGAAGATGTCTTTGTTCAGTTTACACCAAGAGACTTGTGGTAGATCTGTGCAGAATCCTACAGTACAGTTAATCGTCAGTTTCTCCATGACAAAAGGTTGAACCACAGTGTTCTGAGACACTCTAATATAGTCATCACAGATGGGATGTTGCCCTGTGGGAGAAAAATATTATGAAACACCACAGCAAAATATTGGATTCCGTAACAACAAATGTTTTAGAGTATTCTCAAAACTTGACTTGGCATTAATGGACATTACACATAGCATGGCCTTCACCAGGCAGTCACTACATTAAATAATGAATCATTAGCATCATTAATAAAATCATTGGATGATTTGCGTATAATAATTTGCTCAAAGTTCTTAATCAGATAATAGTGTTTTTTTTCTGCACGTGGCTGTCCTCATGTGCCTCACCGGCACCCTCTAGTGCCGTGGGGGTGAAAACAATCACAAATTTCAGATAGAAATATAATTTATAGAGCAGACTGAGGCACGTTTCCTCCATGACAAAGACGGTTTGTTCTGCACAATGTTTTTCTATGTAGTTCACTTGACGCTGGGGGTGTTAACATTGCAGATACAAATGTCATGTGTTAGACAAGACACCATGGCCCGTTTCCTCCACGACAAAGAGGAATGTCTGTTCTACTCCATTTCGAGGTAGTTAACCATGTCTTTTTCCCCTGGAATGTTATTCCACCTTTCAGAATAAGCTGCAGGTTTTTGTCTAGTATCTAGAGTTTTCAGAAGAGTGAGGGCTTTTGGGGTGTGTCTCAAGTCTTGTGGCTTCTTCGCCTCGCCTCCTTCCCTTGGTTCTCACTGGTCTGAAAAGAAAATGGACAGCTGAAAGTGGGTCCTTTGGTTAGATCCTACCCTCTTGTTTTCACCCATTTTTTTTGTCAGATCAGTGCAGATGGAGGCAAGAGGAAGAAGACTGTTATTGACTATTAAGACTCAGCCTTTGGAGTGTCTCAGGAGAAAGTGCCATTTCGATCCTGTCTGTTATGTGTTAAAGCCTGAGACGGAACAGAAAGCCATATCCAATCTACATGAACGCTAGCCTAAGACGTGCGTACGTACGTGTGTGTGTGTGTTTGAAACGCTGGTGTGT
Source organism: Oncorhynchus nerka (assembly GCF_034236695.1). Classification (NCBI taxonomy): domain Eukaryota; kingdom Metazoa; phylum Chordata; class Actinopteri; order Salmoniformes; family Salmonidae; genus Oncorhynchus; species Oncorhynchus nerka. Next base: position 7,039 of record NW_027036653.1, on the reverse strand, counting down.
GTGTTCATTTGCACGTGTACAATAAATAAACACTAGTCCACTGTAACCTCATTTAGATTCACCTTGGAGAACAAAGACTGGTGTAAGTCTAAGATGATTCATCAACAACATGATGGAACTGCCCCACTCAGACTGATGCTGATGTCTGGCAAGACACAGATACGGTATTTCAGGAGAGAAGGGTGGAAAAAGCCAATAGTTTGCTCAAAGCAGGACACTCTTCTTAATCAGATAATAGTGTTTTT
>NW_027036653.1:0-6294 GCF_034236695.1 Oncorhynchus nerka | reverse complement strand
CTATTCAATATTTAAAAAAAAAACACTATTATCTGATTAAGAACTTGTGAGCAAATTATTATGCGCAAATCATCCAATGATTTTATTAATGATGCTAATGATTCATTATTTAATGTAGTGACTGCCTGGTGAAGTGCCATGCTATGTGTAATGTCCATTAATGCCAAGTCAAGTTTTTGAGAATACTCTAAAACATTTGTTGTTACGGAATCCAATATTTTGGCTGTGGTGTTTCATAATATGTTTCTCCCACAGGGCAACATCCCATCTGTGATGAGACTATGTTAGAGTGTCTCGTGAACACTTTGTGGTTCAACCTTTTGTCATGGAGAAACTGACGATTAACTGTACTGTAGGATTCTGCACAGATCTACCACAAGTCTCTTGGTTTAAACTGAACAAAGACATCTTCAATCCTGTGACCAAAACTCCTCACATCCAAGCCCAGTGGAATTACTTAACAAGTAACTCTGGAATTTTTAAATTTTGTACGCCCAATTTTTCAGTTTTGATTTGTTAAAGCTGAAATATCCAATAAATGTCACTTCATGATTAGGTCCCACTTTGTTGTTGATCCAGTTCAGCCAAAAATTACAGTTTTATATCTTTATGTTTGAAGCCTGGAATGTGGCAAAAGGTCGCAAAGTTCAAGGGGGTCAATACTGCAAGGCACTGTATTTAATAGGAAATGTAAGGGAGATCCAGTTGCTAAAGATTTGAGATATTCATGACTATTTTCCTCATGGAAAAGTTGACCGTAGCTTAGTTTTGTCATTTTGTTATTGTTGTGGTTGTTGTTTTGAATACAGACACACCAGTGTCATCAAAGGACATCACCGCATCATCCTGTTTGTGCCGCTGTTCGTTGTCAGTGGACACTGACCCTGTGTTGGGTTCCTGAAAGCCAGAGGTATGGTGTCAGTCTATACCACAGCATCACTAAAGAAAAAACAGCACAAGTACCTTGTCTATTCTAAAGTCTTGTTACATGAGTTTTCCAGGTCACCAATGACCTATCATTTATCATCATGTCTCCTTCTTTTATGAGAAAAGTCAGGGCTATAACTGAAACCAGAGGTCATACATATTGATGCCTTGCTACACACATTATTCTAATACATTCACTGTCATATTATCCCTCTTGCTTTGTCAACCCCCTGGTCTATAGGAAAATGGAGTCCTCCAGTGTGGAATGCAGTGGAGCTTCCAAGAGTGGAGCCTGAGCAAAACATACCAGGAAGACCTTGAGGTTTATGATGACTGTGTGTGATTCTGTGTAGATATACTCTATTGCATTGGGTTTATGTTATAGCAGACCATTTTGGTCTGTTTTTGGTTGTTTTCAGTGGGTCTTGCTGGCATGTCTGTTGCTAATAAATTACCAGTCATTTTCATGGCATATTATGTAGTTGGTTTTTGAATGGCTTGCTTAAAATGCTCTTAAAACAGTATAGTGTAAGAGATGACTGTATAGGTTATAGATATGTAGGCTTAGACGAGCTCAATGTCTTGTTTGGACTTTTAATGTATATATTTTTTTACAAATAAAAAAATACATATGAACCTACCATTGGAAAGTACCATCTCTGAGTCATTCTCATGATTCATCCTGTTGAATTCTGTCCATATAAGTTTTGACTTGTTTTTATCAATTGTAGCCAGATTAGTTTATATGACGAGTCTAAATGCTACGTTTGTGGGAATTACACTGAGATGGACTGGTTACAACAACAGACCTGCAGGAGAGTCCCAACAGAGCAGGGTGAAGTTTGGGGAGGTTGTAGTAATACCATAAACCACAAGCCATTCTCTGTAGAGGCAGTGGTAGAGACCACTCTTTCACTTCACAACGTTTTCACCTATGTAGACAGTGTTATTGCACTGGCGATAATGAACATGAGGTAGAAAAGGAAAAACCAGCAGACACTAGGTGCTCCATTGAGTTTAACACCCCTGGTCTAAATGCTATAGTTGTGGAAATGACACTGAGATGGACTGGTTACAACATCCGACGTGTAGTGGATTAAGTAGGAGTGGGAGCTGATTTCAGACTGGGTATATTCTTTATCAGTTTCCCCACATGTTCTCAGTGATTTATCTTGATCTTCATGTTGCTGGAGACCAGGGCTGTGATCTCTTTCTGCATGTGGTCACTGATACCAGAGTACATGGTGGTACCACCATAGGACATTGTTGGCATACAGGTCCTTATGGATGTCAATGTCACTTCATGATGACTTCATACCTGGGAGGAGGCAGCACAGCATCCTTATTTCAACACCAACCCACCACCTTTGTTCGTGGCCATAGAGCTAGATTTGAATGTAATCTGACCATAGCACCGGTTCCAATCCAAGTACCAATGTCGTTTAACAAACTCCAGGTGTTTACATTTCTTGGATGACATGAAATAGAGCTCTTACTCCACACACCAGTGTTAGGTTTGTTGTTGAAAAGAAGGATGCATAAACAGAAAATAACCCCCTACTGTAAAGAAATGGTGGTGATCATTGATGTTTTGGGGCCGTCTCTGCTTCCACTGGGTCCTGGGCCCTTGTTAAGGTCAATGGCATCATGAACTTACCCAGTACCAGGACATTTTAGCTCAAAACCTGGCTATTTTCTGCCAGAGGCTGACACTTTGCTGCAATTAGATCTTCTACCAAGTCAATAAACCCAAGCACACACCAAAATCTAGAAGCAGGAGAAATTACATTACATCGCTGGCTAACTACCCTAAATATTATGAAACAACCCATCGGTTTGGTACCAAATCTGTCTGTGCTCTGACAACTCCATTGTTCATTCTCAAGCCAAACATGTTTGTAAACAATGAGTGACAAGGAGTTGGCATGATGGCACAGACTGGCACTCAGGCTACATATTTCCTAGTGCAGAGAGATAATACATACACTGTTATTACTATGACATTCTCTCAGTACTTCACTAAATATGAAACAGCTAGGGGTTTCTGACCATCTGACCTGGCCAGGATAAAGTCTAGGTTCCAGTTAGATTCTATTACTAGGGTCCAGTTAGATCCTATTACTAGGGTCCAGTTAGATCCTATTACTAGGGTCCAGTTAGATCCTATTACTAGGGTCCAGTTAGATCCTATTACTAGGGTCCAGTTATATCCTATTACTAGGGCCCAGTTAGATCCTATTACTAGGGTCCAGTTAGATCCTATTACTAGGGCCCAGTTAGATCCTATTACTAGGGCCCAGTTAGATCCTATTACTAGGGTCCAGTTAGATCCTATTACTAGGGCCCAGTTAGATCCTATTACTAGGGTCCAGTTAGATCATATTACTAGGCTCCAGTTAGATCCTATTACTAGGGCCCAGTTAGATCCTATTACTAGGGTCCAGTTAGATCCTATTACTAGGGTTCAGATAGATCCTATTACTAGGGTCCAGTTAGATCCTATTACTAGGGTCCAGTTAGATCCTATTACTAGGGTCCAGTTAGATCCTATTACTAGGCTCCAGTTAGATCCTAGCTTAGGGTCCAGGTTAGATCCTATTACTAGGGGGATCCTATTACTAGGTTCCAGTTAGATTCCTATTACTAGGTCCAGTTAGATCCTATTACTAGGGTCCAGTTAGATCCTATTACTAGGGTCCAGTTAGATCCTATTACTAGGGTCCAGTTAGATCCTATTACTAGGGTCCAGTTAGATCCTATTACTAGGGGTCTGATAGGGTCCATATTACTAGGGTCCAGTTAGATCCTATTACTAGGGTCCAGTTAGATCCCAGATCCAATAGGGTCCAGTTAGATCCTATTAGGTCCAGATAGATCCTAATACCAAGGTCCAGTTAGATCCTATTACTAGGGTCCAGATAGATCCTATTACTAGGTTCCAGATCAGTATTTCTTTATCAGACACGTGGTCAGATAAAACTCCTGGCCCTACATTATGTTGAATATCTTTTTGCTGAAGGAGAGAAGGGAAACCTCCACCCCCTGATGTGAGATGAGATGGCTACAATTGGGAGTTTTAGTGCATAGCTTTGAATGCAGCAGTCTTGTATAACTAAGTTACTTGTGGGAGACAGAATTCAGTCCCATTCAAAATCCTATTTTCCCTAACCCCTACCCTAGCTCCTAACCCCACCACTAATTCTAACCTAACCCCTGGAAATAGCCTTTGTCCTGTGGGGACAACACAATGTCCCCAGTTGGTCAATTCTGTTGTTCGTTTACTATTTTTGTAGGGACTTCACGTCCACACACATCAAAACAGGTAACTTGAGTCGTGTTTTTCAAACAGATTTATTAAAATTCCTTTCTTCGTGAAAGTCAACTCTCAAGGTATTGAACCTATTAATGCCTGGATAGGTTAGTATTGCTGTCCAAACGATTTGACTTCTAAAAATTAGAGCCTATTTAGAAAATATGACATTTTGTTTTCACCAGTAAGCATTTCTTCATAAATAGATGCATTTTTGTCATCCTTCCTCAATCACACCATCTATACAGACCATCAGGACCACGCACTACAGCACTAACGTTAGAACAGGGTGGAACCATAGAGATAGATAAGAGGACTCATCTATACAGACCATCAGGTCCACGGTACCTAACACCAACGTTAGAACAGGGTGGTAGCCATAGAGATAGATAGAGGACCCATCTCATACAGCACCATCAGGACCACGGTACCACAACACCAACGCTAGAACAGGGTGGTATCCATTATCTTTGTATCTGTGCCATTACAGCATCTGACAGCATGGCAGTGTCATTAAGTGTCAATCTTCTTCTTCACGATTAGCTGATCCTCCTAATGACCTGGTTGGACCTGACTCCAACAGAGGTTACGAGAGGATCAGCCAATAGTTGAAGTCCAACCCAGTTGACTACATTAAAATGGTGGAAGCCCTCAATGGCGCTGCCCATGCTAATACAACCACGGTCACTAGAGGCCCTCTATCATTCTCTATGGGGTATCCCACAAAGCAGGAGCAATGTTTTTAGCTCAAGCTGATGCCTTACTGTAAGTATTCTGAAACACCAGATTTCTATCTGGTCCCAAATCTGTTTGTGTTCTGGCCAACTCCATTGCTCATTGTCGAAGCTCAAACGCTTTTGGTATAACAATGAGTGAGAGAGTTGGCATGATGGCCACAAACAAACAGCCTGTCCTCCAGGCTTCATATTTCCTAGTGCAGAGGTAAAACACACTTGTTATAAGTATGACTATTCTCTCAGTACTTCCCATGCTAAACTTGAAACAGATGAGATACTGAACCAGATAAATACAAATTATATCTCAAAGTGTCTCAAGTAAGATGGCCTGACATATTGCCTCCTGCTTTGTGAATTGCCACCCTGCACTATCAATCAAGGTGATTAAATCGGCATGTAATCAATCAACAGATGAAGTAGAAATGTACAGTGAACAACAGAGCATTGTGGGGCACAGAGCAACAAATACAGACACATAAATACACACAGTAGACTTTCAAGGGTGCACACTCAGCACCTTTACACTCCACCCTTAAATACAACATTTACTTACACACCTTGCCAGGTGCCATGCTCATAAACGGGGTAGGAGGATACTCTTCAGACCATGTGATCTGACAGGTAAACCTTTAGGTTCCAGTTAGATCCTATACTTGGGTCCAGTTAAGATCCTATTACTAGGGTCCAGATCAGATCCTATTACTAGGATCCAGATAGATCTTATTACTAGGGTCCAGTAAGATCATATTACTAGGTCAGTTAGATCCTATTACTAGGGGCCAGTAAGATCCTATTACTAGGGTCCAGTTAGATCCTATTACTAGGGTCCAGTTGGATCCTATTACTAAGGTCCAGTTAGATCCTATTACTAGGGTCCAGTTAGATCCTATTACTAGGGTCCAGTTAGATCCTATTACTAGGTCCAGTTAGATCCTATTACTAGGTCCAGATAGATCCTATTACTAGGGTCCAGTAGATCCTATTACTAGGGTCCAGTAAGATCATATTACTAGGGTCCAGTTAGATCCTATTACTAGGTCCAGTTAGATCCTATTACTAGGGTCCAGAAGATCCTGTTACTAGGTCCAGTTAGATCCTATTACTAGGGTCCAGATAGATCCTATTACTAGGTCCAGTAAGATCATATTACTAGGGTCCAAGCTAGATCCTGTTACTAGGGTCCAGATAGATCCTATTACTAGGGTCCAGATTAGATCTGACTACTGGGGCCAGTTAGATCCTATTACTAGGGCCAGCTAGATCCTATCACTAGGTGCAGATAGATCCTATTACTAGGTCCAGTTAGATCATATTACTAGG